>NW_027170780.1:0-115000 GCF_036898095.1 Palaemon carinicauda
GTAAACAAAGACTCAATTTTCTCTCTGTCGAGCTATCGACAAGACGTACTTACTCGCTGTTGCTAAACTGGAGTTTTTTCACAACTAATTGGTGAAGTACTTTATTCTAGTTTTGAGCTTTCGCTATGCAGGTGTTTTATCTTCATCTTAAATCTTGAACTCGTTTTGGATAGATTTAATTATGGTGACAGAGAGTATGGACTTTCTTTCACTTTTAAATGGCCGACCCTTCCCTTAGACGGAAGTGTGTTTAGGCTTTTAGTAATTATCTTATCACGTTATAGATTTTCCTCTATATATTTTATATCTCTCCGCCTTTATTAGGCCTCTTCGATTAACTTTCCATTTATTATAAACATATAAAAATAATTTTAATGTTTTGTTTATATAGACCTTTCCTGAGAGTAGGCGGTCCTAACTTGGAAACCGAAGTTAATCAACGTTGAGCCCTTTATATCGTAATTAGCTTTTAAAGAGCTAAGGATTTAAAACTTTTTAAATGTAATATTTTATGAAAGAATTTCTTTGATAGTCTTCGTACTGTTTTCAAAGATGAACTAACGTTTAGTTTATTTATGCTACGCAGTTGTTGACGTTCAGGACGTTCAACATGCGCTCTATCGTTACGATAGAGAGAGTGTGTATCACGGTTTCACTTTGCAGTAAGAGTAAATCGATTCTGACGTTTTGTTCATTCTTTCTTAGCTTAAATGTTTTAAATTCTATTTTAAAGGAACTTTTTATTTGAAAAACCTTTCAGTTTTTTCCTTTAGTCAAATAACATGTTTTTTTTGACGAAATATAATTGGGCTCTTCTCTTAGGTGCGAAATCAAGAGAGAGAGAGATAGAGACGGAGGGAGAGAGAGGAGAGAAAACGTTCCGTTCAAGCGGGTAACGTTGTTCTCGAGTTACTCTCGTCCCTAGTCGCTGTACGGGGAGGAAGGATAAAACGTTTTTAGTTTTTTATTCTCGTCCCCAGGCTATGTGCGGTGAGAGATTGAAAACGTAGTTATATGAACTAGTGTTTAGTCTCTTTCCCAGCCACTGATTTTTTTATCTTAAAATATGTTTTCTGTTTTTTGCTGGTATTAATGAGCTTGCATTATACGACTGATTTCGCAATTACTACCTTTTAATGAAGGGTAGAATTGCGTGTTTCAGGTAGAAATCAGTAAAAGTTTCGATTTCAGTGAAATAAGTGCAAAACAGAAAATCGAAGTGATAAAGTGATATGCGCAAAGTGTTACAGTGTTGCGTCCGAGGGTTCGTCTGTTCGTGCCTGTCGTTCACCTAGTACGGGACCTCTTGCATGCTCCCAAGCCCAGGGGGAGAAGTAATGTCAAACGACTTATGGGTTCGAGAGGCCTTGATCAACGAACAGACGTTTTCCCTCTATGGTATCGGGTGTATCTTACCAAGATCTCCCCTACCATAAGACGAGAGAGACGTTGTTTCTCCTCGTCATCCGAAGGCTTTTCGCATAAGAAACCTGTCACAAGGTTTCGAAGCCCTTAAGCGAAAGTCAGTCCTTTCAGGACAGGTCCAGCGTCCTGGTTACAACCATTAGGACAGCTCTGACCCTATGCAGTCATCGGATAACTGCTCGCCGCCTAACAAAAGCGTAACACAGACTCCGAGAGAGTTTTTTTGTTGGCAAAGTGTTGCGGTCACAGACGTTACCCTCGTCTCTTACCACAACCATTTCCGTTGATCCTTAATGGGTTGTATGGCAAGACATGCAGTATATGCTTGCCTCCCTTATGGAAGACTATTCTGCCGATTAGTCCGTTGAGTCTAGCCGTTTATCTCATCGATATCCTGGCTTTCAGCCAACCTAACGTTCCTTTGTGCTTACTGTTGACGTTGGCGTAGCTTAGTCACGTCAGTCAGGTTGTTTAGAACCACACTCGATGCGGTCTCGTGTGGTTTTTCAGCCGCATTTGGACGTTAGGCCACTTGCTGATGCTCCTGTTGACGTTCAAGACGTTCACTAACAATCGGAGTTGACTTGTTTTGACGCTGTGTGTCAACCTCCGCATTCTAGAGTTGTTTTGACTGCTCAGTCTAGGCAGTCAAAGCAGTCTCGAGTGGACGCTGTGCGTCCTCACGCACCTGTTGTGTTTGACAGTTCAGTTGTTGACAGTTCACAGACTCAAGCAGTTACATGACGTTGCGTTCTGGTCCGCTACTAATGTACCAGTGAGTGTGGACTCTGCTTGTAAAGCATTGCCACCACGGTAGGTCTCTCCCTTGCTTGAGACTCAGCTTTTATTGGACAAGGTTCCTGTAGATGAGGAAGTTGTTGTTCCCCCTCCTACTGATATTCCCTTGAGGACTCTGTCAGATGGAGAGGAGCCTAAAGCTGCTTAGCCTCCTATGGACTTTAATTAAATCATGATGATTTTTTTAAGGATCTTTGTCCGGATCTTTTTGTAACTGCTGCTCCTCGTTCGCCTAAACGTCAGAGCTTACACTAGGCCTAACTACTTCGAAGCCGTTGTTTTTAAGCTAGTGCTCTTTCGCTCTCCTAGAGAGCTTTACGTTGGCTAGGCGACTGGTTTTTCACCAGGAGGAGTTTGGGGGATTCAGCCTTTGCTTTCCCTTCTTTTAAACTGGTTTATAGAGCGAGAGTCTGATATGACACGAGAGAAGTTCTCGGCTTGGGAGTTCATGCCTCTGCCCAGATAGACTTCTCAATTCTTGTAGACTCTCCCTGGCGCCTGGCCAGGAGACGCTCCAAGTTGTTTACAGGTCAACTTCACAGCTGTTTTCGAGCCTTTGAAGTTTTGCTGTACAATTATGTCATGCATAACAAGGCTTTCAGGGATGGTAAGCGGTACCGCCTCAGTCGCTAACCCCGTCTGTTGCCACACCTGCTCCCGTAGACCCTAAATGGGCTTTGCTGCAAGACATGCAGTCCAAGCTTGCGTCCTTGATAGAGGACTTTAATGCGGAGAAGGTTGCTACCGAACCTTCTGGCCAATAACCTTCCAACCGGTCGGTTGTGCGCCCTGTTGACGCTGAGGTAACCTACTCGCGTCTGCCAGTTGAGGTGGTTCCTCCACCGATGCGACCCAGTGTGGGTTGCCAGCCGCACGTTGACGTTAAGCGACGCTCGGAGGTGGTTGTTGACGTTCAGGACGTTCAACAACCAGCAGAGGTGACTTGTTTTGACGCAGTGCGTCAACCTCAGCAACCCGGTAGGGTGTTGACTGCACAACCCAGACGGTCTAGACAGTCTCGGGTTGACGCTGTGCTTCCTCGCGCACCCATGGTTGTTGACAGTTCACAGACTGTGCAGCAGTTCCATGATGTTGCGTCCGGCTCCGTCACGCATCCACCAGTGCGACCGGACTCAGCGAGCCAGACGTTGCCAACTCCGTTGCCGTTTCCTCATCAGTTTTCGGATGAGGAACCCTCTGATGAGGACGTTGCTGAACAACAAGACGATCAGCCCCCAGAATAGATCAAGCCCTGCTATCCATCCAGAAGATGCTGAAGAAGGAACGCTGCTCAGTCAGGCTGTGGATGAGTCTGGTAGGGACGCTGTCATCCGTGGAACAATTTGTGTCACTAGGAAGACTACACCTCCGTCCTCTTCAATACCATCTAGCTTTTCACTGGAAAAAGGACAAGACGCTAGAAGCGGTCTCGATCCCGGTTTCCGAAAAGATAAAGTCTTGTCTGACTTGGTGGAAGGACAATATCAACCTAAGAGAGGGTCTTCCCCTGGCTGTTCAGACTCCCAACCATGTTCTCTTCTCGGACGCATCGGACGTGGGCTGGGGCGCGACACTAGACGGTCGGGAATGCTCAGGACTGTGGAACTCGAGTCAGAGGAGCATGCATATCAACTGCAAGGAGCTGTTGGCAGTACATCTGGCCTTGAAAAGCTTCAAGTCTCTCCTTCGAGGCAAAGTGGTGGAAGTTAACTCGGACATCACCACGGCCTTGGCGTACATCTCCAAACAAGGAGGTACCCACTCACTGACGTTGTACGAGATCGCAAGGGACCTGCTCATCTGGTCAAAAGGTCAAGACATCTCCCTAGTAACGAGGTTCATCCAAGGCGACTTGAACGTCATAGCAGATTGTCTCAGTCGGAAAGGGCAAGTAATTCCAACCGAATGGACCCTCCACAAGGATGTGTGCAAGAGACTTTGGGCCACTTGGGGTAAAACCATCCATAGATCTCTTTGCAACCTCGCTGACCAAGAGGCTTCCAATCTATTGCTCTCCAGTCCCGGACCCAGCAGCAATACATATAGATGCTTTCCTCCTAGATTGGTCACATCTGGATCTCTACGCATTCCCACCGTTTCAAGATTGTCAACAAGGTACTGCAGAAGTTCGCCTCTCACGAAGGGACAAGGTTGACGTTAGTTGCTTCCCTCTGGCCCGCGAGAGAATGGTTCACCGAGATACTTCGATGGTTAGTAGACGTTCCCAGTAGTCTTCCTCTAAGGGTAGACCTTCTACGTCAGCCACACGTAAAGAAGGTACTCCAAAGCCTCCACGCTCTTCGTCTGACTGCCTTCAGACTATCGAAAGACTCTCGAGAGCTAGAGGCTTTTCGAAGGAAGCAGCCAGTGCGATTGCTAGAGCAAGGAGAGCTTCTTCCATTAGAGTCTACCAATCGAAGTGGGAAGTCTTCCGAGACTGGTGCAAGTCAGTTTCTGTATCCTCGACCAGTACCTCTGTAGCTCAAATAGCTGTTTTTCTCTTATACCTGAGAAAAGGACGATCCCTTTCAGCTCCCACTATCAAGGGCTACAGAAGCATGTTGGCATCGGTCTTCTGGCATAGAGGCTTAGATCTTTCCAAACATAAAGATCTGCAAGACCTCCTTAAGTCTTTTGAGACCACCAAGGAGCGTCGTTTGGCTACCCCTGGATGGAATTTAGACGTGGTACTAAGATTCTTCATGTCAGACAGGTTGGAGCCGTTACAATCAGCCTCCCTGAAAGATCTCACTCTTAAGACTTTTCCTGGTATGCTTAGCCTTGGCTAAAAGAGTCAGTGAGATTCATGCCTTCAGCAAGAACATAGGATTTTCGTCAGAAAAAGCCACTTGTTCGCTACAACTTGGTTTTCTAGCCAAAAATGAGCTGCCTTCTCGGCCTTGGCCTAAATCTTTCGATATCCCCAGCTTATCGGAGATCGTAGGCAATGAACTAGAAAGAGTCTTATGCCCTGTTAGAGCTCTTAAGTTCTATTTAAAGCGTACTAAACCTTTACAAGGCCAATCTGAAGCTTTATGGTGTTCAGTTAAGAAACCATCCTTGCCTTTGTCAAAGAATGCTTGGTCAGACTTTATCAGATTGTTAATACGAGAAGCTCATTCACATCTGAGTGAGGAAGACCGAACTTTGCTTAAGGTGAAGACGCACGAAGTTAGAGCTGTAACAACTTCCGTGGCCTTTAAGCAAAATATATCTCTGCAAAGTATAATGGACGCAACCTATTGGAGAAGCAAGTCAGTGTTCGCGTCATTTTACTTGAAAGATGTCCAGTCTCTTTACAAGAACTGCTACACACTGGGACCATTCGTAGCAGCGAGTGCAGTAGTGGGTGAGGGCTCAACCACTGCAATTCCCTAATTCCATACCCTTTTAATCTTTCTCTTGAAATGTTTTTATTGTTGTTTTTTTGGGTTGTCCGGAAGGCTAAGAAGCCTTTCGCATCCTGGTTGATTTGGCGGGTGGTCAAAGTCATTTCTTGAGAGCGCCTAGATTAGGGGTTTTGATGAGGTCCTGTTGTATGGGTTGCAACCCTTGATACTTCAGATCCTAGGGGTCGATCAGCATCCGAAGAGGATCGCGAGGCTCCGTAAGGAAGACGTACTTAAAAGGCAGAGTAATTGTTCAAGTCGACTTCCTTACCAGGTACCTATTTATTTTGTTTTTGTTATTTTGATAACTTCTAAAATGAAATAAAAACTCTTAGCTCATAAAAGTGTAAACATATATTGCTGGTCTCTACCCACCCCCCTGGGTGTGAATCAGCTATATAATCACCGGCTAAGTTAAATATTGAAAAATGTTATTTTGATAATAAAATAAATTTTTTAATATACTTATCCGGTGATTATAAATTAAAGGACCCTCCCTTCCTCCCCAATAGAGACGCAGTGGGACGAGGAGAAAATTGAGTCTTTGTTTACATTGAGTACTGGGTATCTGGACGACAGATGGCGCTGTTGGGCACACCCGCAACCTGTGTAGCGATCGCTGGCGAGTTTTTACCGTAGAGTTGTCTGTCGGGCAACAGAGTTGCAGCTATATAATCACCGGGTAAGTATATTCAAAAATTTATTTTATTATCAAAATAACATTTTTCACTAGTTATTCTAGAACAAATCATTCAGAGTACCTTATGTAATCTCATTACAGTGAATTCATTGATGATTATAGTACAGTAATAATGATGAAAATAATAAGAATAAAAAAAAAAATTTCATAGCAAGTATGTCTTGAAAAATTTTGGTATTTTAAACACAGACGTACAGTCGATGGTAGACTGCAGTATTATTATTATTATTATTATTATTACTTGCTAAGCTACAACCCCAGTTGGAAATGCAGGATGCTAAAGCCCAGGGGCTACAACAGGGAAAATAGCACAGTGAGGAAAGGAAACAAGGAAAAATAAAATATCTCAAGTGTACCCTCAAGCAAGAGAACTCTAAACCAAGTCAGTGGAAGACCATGGTACAGAGGCTATGGCACTACCCAAGAGAGCAATGGTTTGATTTTGGAGTGTCCTCCTAGAAGAGCTGTATTGATTATTGAGAGAGCTCCTTCGAAAATTCACAAATTTTGAAAATATGTTATTTTCATTAGTAAAATAAATTTTTGAATATACTTACCCGATGATCATGTAGCTGTCAACTCTGTTGCCCGACAGAAATCTACGGTCGGGATACGCCAGCGATCGCTATACAGGTGGGGGTGTACACAACAGCGCCATCTGTGAGCAGGTACTCAAGTACTTCTTGTCAACAAGAACTCAATTTTCTCCTCGGTCCACTGGTTCTCTATGGGGAGGAAGGGCGGGTCCTTAAATTCATGATCATCGGGTAAGTATATTCAAAAATTTATTTTACTAATGAAAATAACATTTTTCAATATTAATCTTACCCGATGATCATGTAGCTGATTCACACCCAGGGTGGTGAGTGGAGACCAGCATACATGTTAACAAAGAAGCTAAGTATCCCGTATTTCATTTTATTAGTTATTCAAAAATACCATAAAATAAATAAGTACCTGGTAAGGAAGACGACTTGAACCATTACTCTGCCTTTATTAAGTACGTCTTCCTTACTGAGCGTAGCGGTCCTCTTAGGATGCTGAACGACTCTTAGGTGCTGAAGTATAAAGGGCTGCAACCCATACTAAAGGACCTCATCACAACCTCTAACCTCGGCGCTTCTCAAGAAAGAATTGACCACCCGCCAAATCAACAAGGATGCGGAAGGCTTCTTAGCAGACCGTACAACCCGTAAAAAGTATTCAAGAGAAAGGTTAAAAAGGTTATGGGATTATGGGAATGTAGTGGCTGAGCCCTCACCTACTACTGCACTCGCTGCTACGAATGGTCCCAGGGTGTAGCAGTTCTCGTAAAGAGACTGGACATCTTTGAGATAGAATGATGCGAACACTGACTTGCTTCTCCAATAGGTTGCATCCATAACACTCTGCAGAGAACGGTTCTGTTTGAAGGCCACTGAAGTAGCCACAGCTCTCACTTCATGTGTCCTTACCTTCAGCAAAGCAAGGTCTTCTTCCTTCAGATGAGAATGTGCTTCCCTAATCAGAAGCCTGATGTAGTAAGAAACTGAGTTCTTAGACACTGGAAGAGAAGGCTTCTTGATAGCACACCATAAGGCTTCTGATTGTCCTCGTAAAGGTTTTGACCTTTTTAGATAGTACCTAAGAGCTCTAACTGGGCAAAGTACTCTCTCCAGTTCGTTCCCCACCAAGTTGGACAGGCTTGGGATCTCGAACGACTTAGGCCAAGGACGTGAAGGAAGCTCGTTTTTAGCAAAAAACCGAGCTGCAAGGAACATGTAGCCGTTTCAGATGTGAAAACTATGTTCCTGCTGAAGGCGTGGATCTCACTTACTCTTTTAGCTGTTGCCAAGCACACGAGGAAAAGAGTTTTTAATGTGAGGTCCTTAAAAGAGGCTGATTGGAGAGGTTCAAATCTTGATGACATAAGGAACCTTAGGACCACGTCTAGATTCCAGCCTGGAGTGGACAACCGACGTTCCTTTGAGGTCTCAAAAGACCTAAGGAGGTCCTGTAGATCTTTGTTGGTGGAAAGATCCAAGCCTCTGTGGCGGAAAACCGCTGCCAACATACTTCTGTAACCCTTGATCGTAGGAGCTGAAAGGGATCTTACGTTCCTTAGATGTAACAGGAAGTCAGCAATCTGGGTTACAGTGGTACTGGTTGAGGAAACTGCATTGGCCTTGCACCAGCTTCGGAAGACTTCCCATTTAGACTGATAGACTCTGAGAGTGGATGTCCTCCTTGCTCTGGCAATCGCTCTGGCTGCCTCCTTCAAAAGGCCTCTAGCTCTTGAGAGTCTTTCGATAGTCTGAAGGCAGTCAGACGAAGAGCGTGGAGGTTTGGGTGTACCTTCTTTACGTGAGGTTGACGTAGAAGGTCCACTCTTAGAGGAAGAGTCCTGGGAATGTCGACCAGCCATTGCAGTACCTCTGTGAACCATTCTCTCGCGGGCCAGAGGGGAGCAACCAACGTCAGCCGTGTCCCTTTGTGAGAGGCGAACTTCTAAAGTACCCTGTTGACAATCTTGAACGGCGGGAATGCATACAGGTCGAGATGGGACCAATCCAGCAGAAAAGCATCCACGTGAACTGCTGCTGGGTCTGGAATCGGAGAACAATACAACGGGAGCCTCTAGGTCATCGAGGTAGCGAACAGATCTATGGTTGGCTGACCCCACAGGGCCCAAAGTCTGCTGCAAACATTCTTGTGAAGGGTCCACTCTGTGGGGATGACCTGACCCTTCCGGCTGAGGCGATCTGCCATGATATTCATATCGCCCTGAATGAACCTCGTTACTAGGGTGAGCTTTCGATCTTTTGACCAGATGAGGAGGTCCCTTGCGATCTAGAACAACTTCCTCGAATGAGTCCCTCCCTGCTTGGAGATGTAAGCCAAGGCTGTGGTGTTGTCGGAGTCCACCTCCACCACCTTGTTTAGCTGGAGGGACTTGAAGTTTATCAAGGCCAGATGAACCGCCAACAACTCCTTGCAATTGATGTGAAGTGTCCTTTGCTCCTGATTCCATGTTCCCGAGCATTCCTGTCCGTCCAATGTCGCACCCCAGCCCGTGTCTGATGCGTCCGAGAAGAGACGGCGGTCGGGGTTCTGAACAGCCAAAGGTAGACCTTCCTTGAGAAGAAAGCTGTTCTTCCACCACGTTAGAGTAGACCTCATCTCTTCGGAAACAGGAACTGAGACCGTCTCTAGCGTCATGTCCTTTATCCAGTGAGCAGCTAGATGATACTGAAGGGGGCGGAGGTGGAGTCTCCCTAACTCGATGAACAGGGCCAGCGATGAAAGTGTCCCTGTTAGACTCATCCACTGCCTGACTGAGCATCGGTTCCTTCTCAGCATGCTCTGGATGCATTCTAGGGCTTGGTTGATCCTTGGGGCCGACGGAAAAGCCCGAAAAACTCGACTCTGAATCTCCATACCCAGGTAGACAATGGTCTGGGATGGGACGAGCTGGGACTTCTCTAAATTGACCAGGAGGCCCAGTTCCTTGGTCAGATCCATAGTCCATCTGAGATTCTCCAGACAGCGACGACTTGTGGGAGCTCTTAAAAGCCAGTCGTCTGACGGAGCCGGACACAAGATCATGGTACTGCTGCACAGTCTGTGAACTGTCAACCATGGGGAAGCGAGGAAGTACAGCGACAACCCGAAACTGTCTAGACTGTCTGGTTAGTACAGACAACTCCTTATCGGGTTGCTGAGGTTGCCGCACTGCGTCACAACAAGTCACCTCTGCTGGTTGTTGAACGTCTTCCCAGTGACACACTGACTCCGTAAAAAAAAAATCCTCTATCAAGGACTAAGCTTGGACTGCATGTCTTGCAACAAAGCTCAAGGTCTATGGGAGCAGGTGTGGCAACAGACGGGGTTAGCGACTGAAGCGGAACCATTTACCCTCCCTGGAAGCATGTTATGCTTAAATAAAAGTCCATAGGAGGCTAAGCAGCTTAAGGCTCCTCTCCAAATGACAGAGTCCTCAAGGGAATATCAGAAGGAGGGAGAACAGCACTTTCTCATCTACAGGAACCATATCCGAGAAAAGCTAAGTTCTCTCAGTGATGGTTTCACTGGTGCAAAAGCAGCAGACCAGAAGGCAACGTTATGAAACTGCTTGACAGTCTGTGAACTGTCAAAAACTGAACTGTCAACCACAACAGGAGCGTGAGGACATACAGCACTGGTGTATAAGTAGCAGACCAGAAGGCAACGTCATGTAACTGCATGACAGTTTGTGAGTTGGCAACAACCAAAGATGTGTGGGGAAGCCTCAACTCCTGCCTGACTAGTTTGCTGCTGGCGAGTGGCGGTAACCACAGTGTGTTGCGGAGGCTGACACACCGTGTCAAAACACGGCAGCTTGTGGTAGCTCCCGCACGGCAACGGAGTGCTCTGTGTGTGGGAGTCATCATACATCTGGCAGGGTTGACTGTGCATGGGTGGAGGAGCTCTCACAACAAGAGTGTGAGAGCAGGAAGCCATGCCGGGCGCACAACCGTGGGAGGTGTAGGCCCACGGGTGCATCGTCAACCTTCTCCGCAGTCGGAGTGTGGGAGCTGGCAACAACAAAAGCAGAGTGCTGGTGCGTGGGAGGGGCTGCGGTGGGTTGAGGAGCATGCGGTATGGTATGCAGAGCATGCTGTAAGGTATGCAGAGCATGCTGTAAGGTATGCAGAGCATGCTGTAAGGTATGCAGAGCATGCTGTAAGGAATGCAGAGCATGCTGTAAGGTATGCAGAGCATGCTGTAAGGTATGCAGAGCATGCTGTAAGGAATGCAGAGCATGCTGTAAGGTATGCAGAGCATGCTGTAAGGTATGCAGAGCATGCGGTAAGGTATGCAGAGCATGCGGTAAGGCATGCGGCTCATGCTGCATGATATGCGGCTCATGCTGCATGGTATGCGGCTCATGCTGCATGGTATGCGGCTCATGCTGCATGGTATGCGGAGCATGCTGTAAGGTCTGCAGAGCATGCTGCATGGGCTGAGGAGAATGCCGCATAGTGCTGGAACCCGGCAACTCCTGATGCGGCAGCTCACGCATGTTAGCAGATGGTGCAGCAAGAACATGCGTCTGGCAGTGAGGACTGCGCATCGGTGGAGGAGCTCTCACAGGTGTGGTGTGGGAGCAGGCAGCCGCAGTATCTGCTGAGCGCACAACCTCGGCGGGTTGTAGGTAAACAGGCTGCATTGTCAACCTTCCAGCATGATACTCCTGCATGAATGAGCAAGCTGAGACTGTATAGTCTGCAGCATGGACCACTAGGGTCTATGAAAGACAACAACAAACGGAGCTACTGTCCGTTGTGACTGAGGGTCTAAAACAGCTGGTGCGGCAACAGACGGAGTTACTGCCTGTTGCGGTACCACCTAGCCTCTCTTAGGAGGTGTGCAGTTGTCGTACTGCAGCGAGTCCGAACTGACCCAGTGGCTACACCTAGGCCGTTGGACTTGCGCGGAAGGGACCGACTTGCACTTAAAAGCTGCAAGATTTGGTCCATGGTTTCTGCGAGAAACCTCTTCCGCAGACGAGGAATAAATGGGCTTTCTCGTCTTTGTGTGGGTGGGGTGATCACGTCGGCAACGTGTGTAGATACACCCGAAACCACAGAGGGAAACGTCTGTTCGTCGATCAAGGCCTGAGGAACCCATAAGTCCTTCGACATTACTTCTCCCCTGGGCTTGGGAGCTTGTAAGAGGTATCGGACTAGGTGAACAACTGGCACGAACAGACGAACCCTCGAACGCAACACTGTAACACTTTGCGCATATCACTTTATCACTTTTGATTTTCTGTTTGCACTTATTTCACTGAACTCGAAACTTTAAGTGGTTTGTACCTGAAACACGCAATCCTATCCTTCATTAAAAGGTAGTAATTGCGAAAACAGTATTACAATGTAACAGAAAGACATAATGAAAGATAAAGAATTCAGTGGCTGGAAAAGAGACTAAACACTAGATCAAATAAACTACGTTTAAAATCTCTCACCGCATAAAGCCTGGGAACAAGAATAAAACTCTAGAAACGTTTTACCTTCTTCCCCTCTATCGACTAGGGAGAAGAGCAAAAAAAAACAAAAAACGAGAACGTTACCCGCTTGAACGAAACGTTTATCCTCCTCTCTCTCCCTCCGTCTCTATCTCTCTCTCTCTCTCTCTTGACTTAGAACCTGAGAGATGAGCCCAATTATAAATATCGTTAAAACATATTATTTGTTAAAGGAAAAAAACTGAAAGGTTTCCCAAATAAAAAGTTCCTTTATTAGAATTAAAACCATTTAAGCTAAGAAAGAATGAACGAAACGCTAGAATCGGTTTACTCTTACTGCAACGTGAAACCGTGAATACTCTCTCTCTATCGTAACGATAGAGCGCAAGTTGAACGTTCTGAACATCAACAACTGCGGAGACTAAACAAAACGTTAGTTCAACTTTGAAAACAGTACAAGACTTATCAAAGAAATTCTTTCAAAAAACATAAAATTAAAATAGCATAAATTCTTAACAGGAAAAACGATATGACGAGCTCAATGTTAATTAACTTCGGTTCCAAGTAAGGACCGCCTACTATTAGGAAAGGTCGCATATTTTTTTTTTTTTTTTTTTTTTTTTTTTTTTTAAGGAAAGTTAATCGAAGAGGCCTAAATGGCGGAGAGATATAAAATAAAAAGTGAAAGAGAGTCTATACTCTCTTCGACACCAACACTTCCGTCTAAGGGAAGGGTCGGCCATTTAAAAGTGAAAGAGAGTCCATACTCTCTTCGTCGCCATAATTAATTCAAATTAATTCCAAAAGCTTGCTAAGCTAAAGATAAAGCTTCCTGAATAGCGAAGGCTAAACTCTAGAGCAAATACATCACCAAATCGTGAACAATAACTCCAGAATCAACAGCGTATCCAAGTAGGTCTAGCCGGAGGCACGACAGAGGAAAAATTGAGTTCTTGTTGACAAGAAGTACTTGAGTACCTGCTCACAGATGGCGCTGTTGTGTACACCCCCACCTGTATAGCGATCGCTGGCGTATCCCGACCGTAGATTTCTGTCGGGCAACAGAGTTGACAGCTACATGATCATCGGGTAAGATTAATATTGAAAAATGTATTTTTCCCTACTATACAAACCTAATTCCATTAATAGGAGATGATATCGGTATCTGGCATTCGGCTGTTATAATTTATAACGAGGTGTTGGTAGTTACTGATGGCTACTTTCCTCTTGGTAAGGGTAGAAGAGACTCTTTAGCTATGGTAAGCAGCTCTTCTGGGAGAAGGACACTCTAAAATCAAACCACTGTTCTCTAGTCTAGGGTAGTGCCATAGCCTCTGTACCACGGTCTTCCACTGTCTTGGGGTAGAGTTCTCTTGCTTGAGGGTACACTCGGGCACACTATTGTTTTATATTTTTCTTGTTTTGTTAAAGTTTTTATAGTTTATATAGGAAATATTTTTAAATGTTGTTACTGTTCTTAAGATATTTTCTTCTTCCTTGTTTCCTTTCCTCACTGGGGTATTTTCCCTGTTGGGGCCCTCGGCTTATAGCATCCTGCTTTTCCAACTAGGGTTGTAGCTTAGCAAGTAATAATAATAATAATAGTTGGGAAACCCTCTGGCTTCAATAATTAAAGCACGATGATCACCAGGAAAGGTTTATTTGAATGAATTGAATTCATTAGTCTCACCTTTGCAAGTAGATTGGCCGTTTCTTTTTCCGTTTCACAGATCTTAACTGTAATTTTTTCACCAAGTGTGTTTGTGAATTCTGCACTTTCTTCCCCTTGGACATGATCCCCTAATGATGGAACCTATAATAAAAAAAACAATATACATTACAATTTTTAAACATTGTAAAAATAGAAATTTCTTTAAACAATTACATTAATACTCAAGCATAACAAAATCTTTGTACCGACACATACAAAACCTTTCATCCTTTAAAATAGGAAATATCTTCATTAGAGCTGGAATTGACTTAAATTAATTAATTAATAATGTAGTTAATGTCAGGTGGTGAGTGCCCCACCCACTCTACTGTCAAAGACTTTTCACTTTTATGTCCGACCACACCTAGTAAGGACGATACTGTTGCACCCTAACAAGCCTATCAATTCTTGTGATTTTACTTGTAGTTTTGAATTTGTGCGTGGCAGCTTAGTCTATCGTAATGGAGATGAACCTGGAAAAATGACATTTGTAGGAAATTAGTATTTTTCCTAACTATACAAACTTAAGTTCTTCACATAAGAGAAGTTGACAGTGCAAGCTGGAACACAGCTACAAAACTTTTAAAAGGTGTCAACCACTGTACCGGTTGTTACCAGTTAGTAGAGGGAAGCAATGCCCTACCCACTCACTATAATTCCTCTTTGACTGCAGACAGGATTTCCAGCTTTGCTTGCCCTCAGGGAAATGACCAATGTCGCTTGCCTTCCAGAAGACTGAAATTGCAGAAACTTCACTGTTCCGTAGGTGATGGTGGGCAACATTTGCGTAAAGAACATAGGTTTGTATAGTTAGGAAAAATACAAATTACTTTCACATTTGTCATTTGTTCCTTCACTAATACAAACCCTCATTCTTTATGTAGAAGACTTACACTTAGGAGGGTGGAAGCCCTCTTTCCAACTGGCTGGAAGTTTTTACCCGGGATCGCTACATCCTAGCATGATAATGCATGAATTGAGCATTCTGACACCTTGTAAGCCAGTGGCTTGACGACCTGTGAAAAGGGAATTTAAGAACACCATTATGACACCATCTAGGCAAAATATAAGCAACAAGTTTGCTAATATACATAGTGGTGTATCCAGACACCCATCTCCCCCTTGTAAGGAGAATGGGGACATAACAAGAAAAATCTATAGATAGCTACACGCCACATGCGGCATACCTGCAGTCAACGAGCTCCAGCTGGCAGGGAGTCGGATGCTGTACCCCAAGAGAAGGGAAAATGACAAAAGAAAAGGGCTGTGTCCTTACATTCATCCCAGACTAAAACCATAACATCTGTCCTCGAACAACTGCTAATACAGTAGTCCTGTGAGGGAGCTAAGGTAGCTACTGTATACCATTTGATGAGCAGCTCCAACAGGACGTAGAGTAAATGTATCTAGGGACCAAGATAGTTTGGCACTTTTGTACTCCTGCCTATAATACCTGCTTCCCAGAAAGATTCTTTCTAAATGCCAGGGACCCCATGACATCACAAACTGAATTGTACCCTTCCTTGTTGAGAAGGGGAAGGATTAACCTGCCTAATCCAGGAAGAGATAGTGTTCTTGGTCACCTTACTCTTGACCATCCCAGTACCGACGAATAGGTGTTTCGTCTGGGGTGAGCTCCTTGTGTACACTTAAGATAGCACCTCGGCACTCTCACAGGGCACTAAAGGATCCTCAGCTGCTTCCCAAAGACTAGAAATAGCACCTCGGCACTCTCACAGGGCACTAAAGGATCCTCAGCTGCTTCCCAAAGACTAGAAATAGCACCTCAGCACTCTCACAGGGCACTAAAGGATCCTCAGTTGCTTCCCAAAGACTAGAAATAGCACCTCGGCACTCTCACAGGGCACTAAAGGATCCTCAGTTGCTTCCCAAAGACTAGAAATCTGAAAGGAAGAAAACCTAGGGTTAAAGACTGCTAGATATTGATTCTTTGCTCCTAGAAACCTTGAGCATTAAGAGTAACATTAAAATAAATATCTCCTATATAAACTATATAAACTTTAACAAAACAATAGGAAGAAAAATGAGATAGTGTACTCGAGTGTACCCTCAAGCAGGAGAACTCTAACCCCAGACAGCTTTACCCAAGACTAGAGAACAATGGTTAGATTTTGGAGTGGCCTTCTCCAAGAAGAGATGCTTACCATAGCTAAAGTCTCTTCTACCCTTACCAAGAGGAAAGTGGCTACTGAACAATTTCAGTGCAGTAACCCCTTGAGTGAGGAAGACTTGTTTGGTAATCTGTGTGTCAGGTGTATGAGAACAGAGGAGTATATGTAAAGAATAGGTCAGACTATTCAGTGTATGTTTTTAGGCAAAGGGAAAATGAATCAGTCAAACATATCAAATCTATCCCAGCTCTCGGGAAGAACCTGTCAGGGGTGCAATTTTTCATGACGAGTCGGGTAACGACAGAACCATCTCTATCCATTACCTATTGGATAATACCCACAGGTCCTTTGATACCGGTATCCATGGCCTTGTGGTAATAGCTCCAGAAATTGTGTAGTAAATCTAGCTCCTTCTCGGGCCAAAAACATCACATGTAAGATAGCGGTCTTGATGTAAGTCAAGAATGAGAAAGAAATTGACTGGCCCATTTACCCCTTCCTTGGATCGGACACTAGAAGTAGGGTAGCCACATGATCGAGCAACTTTTCCTACAAGTATGTTTTGTTTAGAAGTTTCTTCCCCATCCCAGATGAGGAGAAGGATAGCCAAATATATACAACTCATTTTTCTTAATGACCATACATTCTGACAACAATATACTCCATGAATATACGTAAGGTTTCCCTCAAACATCTACCAGTTTCTGATAGTGACCTAACCTAACACCTGCTGCATCTTCATGATCAGGTTGTTATGAGATTGACAGGAGTCATCACTTCCACTCCTGTACAGTACAGGACCAAAGTATTTACTTGCATATTTCCCAGGATAGAAAACCTGCCAATTTGGTTATGGGGACTTCTCTCTCTCTCTCTCTCTCTCTCTCTCTCTCTCTCTCTCTCTCTCTCTCTCTCTCTCTCTCTCTCTCTCTCTCTCTCTCTCTCTCTCTCTCTCTCTCTCTCTCTCTCGTAAGGATAAGTCTCTTATTAAAGGACGAGGGTTTGCATTTGTGTAGGAACAAGTCCTTAATTTTTAAAGTAATTTACATTTTTCCCAAGTATGCAAACCTGAGTCTTTTAAGTTATAGTTTCCGCCCCGCAAATCCGAGGCTGAATGTCAAAGTGAAGGCTCAATGGCCTATTGGGTGGGAGGGGCTTCCCCGCCACCCAGCAGTAACTAGCGCCATCTTGTTTCAGTTTTATTAGATGTAACTAACTTTGCTGTGTTGTTAGAAAAATAGAAATTACTTTAAAAAATTGTGACGTTTTTAGTACTCCATATGTAATTTTCTTCCCGATGTTAATCAGGCCAGCTCTGTGAAAGTTAAGTTTAATTTATTAGGCTGGTTAATCTTCCTCAATTTAATAATAATAATAATAATGATAACAATAATAATAATAAGTACTTCATATGAGCATACAAAACTTTGAAGATATCTTGAGGGTGTTGGTTTTCTTAAATGTTTATTTTTTTTCTTTAATATTAAATGCTTGTGTAATAATTCTTTCAAGATTAAGATTACCCATTACTGTAAAAGGAACAGGACTCACCATAGTTTCAATATGATGCCGTAAAGCCTCTTGTATCAATACGTCCGCTAGCGTTTTAAAGTCGTGAGCAAATCGTTGATTTTTCTCTATTTCCCCTTTTTCCTCGACTAATAGAGAGAAAAGTTTTGGCTCCCTGCGAATTGATCGTGCTATCTCCCCTGCACGCTCGGAGAAACTCAGCAAGATCTGCAGTAATTCTGACATTTTGATGACTGCGTCATCAACATTAAACACTGTAGTAGTAAGCCTGGGGGGGAAATAAGTTTATTTAGTACCATACTAAGTTATGAACTCGGCAGTTATTTCTTGTTGCATGTGTGTTGGGTGATACAGCTATTTTGTGTTTGTTTACAAGATAGATAACTTGACTAAAATAGCCTAGTATTTTGAATGAATATTCTTATACTATGTAACCAAAGACTATAATAATTGCAATAATGAATTAAGAAGTCAATTCTACATACCTGAACAATGTTGCTATACATTTTAAAGAAAGTACTACTTCACACAGTTTTAATATAAAGCCAAACAATCAGTAGTAGTATTTTTGTTTAGAAAATCACTGCAATACTTCAATTTTCAAAACATACTGTGTTGTATTGTAAATACAGTATATGTAACTGACATATACTGTAAATATCTGAATTCCACTGTCAAATCTCTTGTACAAGGAGTTCACAACATAATGACTAACACAGAAATGACTGACTAAGCACCTTTAAGCACTCGAGATGCACAGGTGGAAGCCATAGAAATTTGATCATACAGTGAAACCTTACAATGTCCTTAGTAAAGAGTAGTCATATTACATATTGAGTATTTATGTAATTTTTCATGTCCGCTGGGAAGGAAAGAAATGTAAAAGTTGAAATAGTATCAATTTTCTTTTAAGAATACTGTATCAATGAAAAATTGCACTAAAAATTCCACATTTCTATGTTAGAAAAGCAAGTTATAATAATTACTACTTCCCTTATGAATTATCCATTATGATTCACATATTGTATCTTCTTCCCATCATTCATTATTAATATCCTGTTCCCTTTCTTGCTCCGCCTATTTATGATTCACATATTGTATCTTCTTCCCATCATTCACTATTATGTGCTTCAAGGTACAGTTGGACAAAGAAATCCCCGGTACACCTTGCTCTCCATTATTTTGGCTGGTTAGTTACTAGATTCTTACACATTATCCAAATAAGAGAAGTACCACCTGTTCTATCAGTGAAATCCTTGTGCCTCTCAATCACTCGTCCAGGTACACTGTCATTTAACCACTGCGTTCTTATTCTTATTTTATTACCACTCATCCAGACAATGGAATGGAAATTTACTTTCTATTACCTCCATTCAGTATAAAGATGAATTTGGACCAATGAAGTATGAGAGCCTTCATGATTATTTACTTCATAGGGAGTTTTGCACTCATCCACTTGTGTACAGTTGGCAACGCAAGTTTTTTTTTAAAGTCATTTGCATTTTTCCTAGCCATAAAAACCTGATTCTTTTAAAACACTGATATTTCTTTATTGGAACTAGAATGGGCACTGAATATTTAACTACAGGAAAACATATTTTTCTGTTCAAAATGCTCAACCTTAAATCTAATGGGTTTTTTCTCCGCCGGGAGCTTGCTTCGCCCGTGGAAAAAGAAAAACATCAAGCTCCGTTATGTACTAGCCTAACATCAATGATTGATTATTATTTCCTAGATAATTATTCCCGGTATATTTTTCTTTAGAAAATATAATGGTTCTTGCTTCACCGTACGCTCGCTTCACTTGCGAAAAAATAAAAATATTAAGATCTATAACTGGCAGGCGGTAATGTTGAGCTGCACACGCTAATGACAATGATTGATTATTACTTCTTAGATAATTAATCGCAGTATATTTTCTTTAGAAAATCTAATGGTTCTTGCTTCACCCTACGCTCGCTTCGTTCATGGAAAAAGAAAAGCATCAAGCTCCCATGTACTGGCAAGCGGTACATGCTGAGCTACGCATGTCCCTCCCCCAAAGCTTCTTATTTCTTGGTAATTATTCAACATTTTTTTGTAAATCTAAAATCACAAACCCTGAAATTCAATAAAAACAAATTAATGACTTACTTTATGATCGGGCCATCGAAGGTGCTTCTCTTCCCTGTAAGATAACCAAGAACGACACTTCTAAAACCCCAGGGTCCCATTGGGGGTCCCCACTATCGACAGATATATATATATATATATATATATATATATGTATATATATATATATATATATATATATATATATATATATATATATATATATATATATATATATATATATATATATATTTCACCAAGTATTTATTTGTAGTGAAAATAAGTGTCATTTTTTAAGAAAACGGGCATTTTTCTATAGAAAAAGGCTGTTTTTTAGTAGGAAAGCTTTTCCTGTCCATAACTACAATACTGTAAAACCGGCTAGCCTCAGGGCCGTACAGTATCATAACTTTAACTAGGTTCAAAAAGAAGGCCAACTTGTTACAGCAATTAGTATGCTTGTATATCAGCAGACAGAGGTTAGCTCATGCACAGAAATAGCTTAGTTCAATCACATCTCACTAAATCAAAGCTATATGGTCTACATCTACGTATCATTTCCGGGGTTGGCGATAATGTACCCTGAGAAACCCCAAGAATAGTTTGCGGGTGCATTTGCAATTCTACAAACTACCTGCAGGTACAGTAGTTAGTAGGAAGGCGGATGCACACACCAACTAAAAGTGGGGGGGTGTTACTTTACTTTATGGGCTCTTGGAGCCTTTGTAGATAAGCGGCCAGGTCTTCCTGCAACCGCAGAAAACGGGAATTTCTTCCCGTTTTCACAGGTGGCCGCTATCATACATATCTCCTGGGCTCTTGATCCTATCACATGACGTATAGCAATTTTCTTAGATATTTTGGATGGCTGATTCTGATAACCTGATGAGTTATTGCATATATCTTAAACTATCTAGCTTTAATAGGCAGCCAGTGTAATTCAATTAGTATAGGAGCATAGGCTAGGTGTAAACGTCTCTCGGGGTGTATATATGATAGCGGCCACCTTTATGTATTATGTCTAACTTAGAATACGGCAGTGTAAGGAGTGACGTTAGGTAAGTAGGTAAGGAAACGGCTTGTAGGTTAGGTTATGAGGGAAAGTTTAAGTTAGTTGATGTCCATCTTTAATTTACGTTTGAGGAACTGGCCGCTGATATACAAAGGCTCCCCTCTCTCGGGGCATGACACCTTTTATCAGTCTTGCTCTTCTGTGTATTGCGTTTGGTAATTTATTAATTTGCACTTTGGGGTATATTACTGTACTTTTACTTTAAGGGCTATTTTCCTGGCCCTATAGCGTAGGGGAATCCTGCGCCCAACAAGATCTGGAGCCTTTGCATATCAGCGGCCAGTTCCTCACGCGTTGATTAAAAACGGACATAAACTAACTTAAACTTTTCCCCCAAACCTATAAACTGTGTTCTTATCTATTTACCTAACTCCTCTCTCTCTCTCTCTCTCTCTCTCCCCCCGAATTAGGTATGGCTAGGTAGTGGAACCTTATGTTAGGACATATCTCTTTAATTTAATTAAATGGGATTAAATTTCCCTAATATATCAATAAAAACTAGTTTAGTATTTTATATATAACGTGATTTTATCAACAGGGAATCCTTAAAATCCTTAAAATCCTTACCTTCAATCCTTAAGTGTTCGAGATCAAAGAGTCCTTATAAGATCTTATGAATGAGAATGTAAACAAACAAAGCAAATTTCTACTTCATAATATTAGTGATCCTTTTTTTTTAAATAAGGAATTGTAATATTTCAAAGCAGCTTCATAATATTTAGATGGATTATATATTACTATAGATTATTTATATTTTAATTTATCAATATTTATATTTATTTTCTCCATTATCATATTTTTACTTTTCTTGTATAGTGTCATTCTATGCAGTGGAAATATTAGTTTTTCCAAAAGACTTATTCCTTATAAAGTTTGTATGTAATTAATAATAATAATAATAATAATAATAATGATAATAATAATAATCATCATCATCATCATCATCATCATCATCATAATAATAATAATAATAATAATAATAATGCCTTTTCATGTGCAAATTCTTTTATTTTATTTATCTATTATAATTCCATTATTTTTTGTCGTTCGAAGTAATTTTGATAAGCTATTAGAAAAGTAATTTTGATAAGCTATTAGAAAAGTAATTTTGATAAGCTATTAGAAAAGTAATTTTGATAAGCTATTAGAAAAGTAATTTTGATAAGCTATTAGAAAAGTAATTTTGATAAGCTATTAGAAAAGTAATTTTGATAAGCTATTAGAAAAGTAATTTTGATAAGCTATTAGAAAAGTAATTTTGATAAGCTATTAGAAAAGTAATTTTGATAAGCTATTAGAACTAGGATCTTTTACTCCAGCTGTCGAAGTCTTAAGTGATTTTATAATTTATTGAATAATACTTTCCAGTTGCTATTTGGCTGGTATGTTTAGCAGTAAGCTGAGTAATGAGAAACCTGATCTTCCATATTCCTGTTTTCCCGAGGCTAAACTAGTTTAGCTTTTCGGTCCCGTGAAATTGTAACATATTTGATGGTTTGATGTATATGGAGGTACAAACCCAAATGGTAGTTTTTCATTGTTTATCTATTTATCTATCTATCTATCTATCTATCTATCTATCTATCTATCTATCTATATATATATATATATATATATATATATATTTATATATATATATATATATATATATATATATATATATATATATATTTATATATATATATATTTATATATATATATATATATATATATATATATATATATATATATATAATGTTCCCACTCCTCCCTGGGCTACTTTCCCCACTTCATCCCTTGGTCTTATAGCATTCTCCTTTTCCAACTAAGGTTGTAGCTTGGCTACTAATGCTAATAATAATGATAATTGATTTCATGCAATTGATGTTTTGAATTTCAACTTCACAGTATATCATCAATTATCAAACATTTAATTATCGCATAAAACTTATATACATATGACTTAAATGTTCTTAAAATTCGGTCACGAATGTTATGTTTTTTAGTATTTTCAGGCAGACAAATTTTTTTATTTAGAATACTAGTAAGATGAAATTATATATTCAACATATATTATTTCTCATATATTATGCCAGAGAGATAGTGATTTTTTTATATTTCCTATTAATAATATTCAATGAATGTAAAATACATATAAATGTATCTTTTTTGAGATACGGCTAAAACGTATGATGTATCATATCTCATGGTTGATGGTAGGCAACAAATATTGTTCATCTCATACGGTTGGAAGTTATAAAGGTATATTATTAATGTTTATTGTCAGTAAGATATAGCCATAAATTAGCCATCTTTGGTATGCGCAAAGTAGAACGATGAGTTTATATTCTAATACCAATAAATGAAATAATAAATTGACTATCTAAGATGCTTGTAAAACTGCATGAAGTTAAACCGTATTAGGTTTTCCCCACCGTTCATCACTATGTTTAGCTATATTCTTTTTGTATTTAGTAATTTATAAGTTCAAATTGCATTGCATTAATAGACCATTTAATCATATTCAAAATACGAAATCTATACCGTAACGAACATTGTGTTTCTGTTCTCCTTCTCGAAGACCGTCATGTTATTTGGCATTTTTAACTTGTGAGTTTAATTTGGGTTTTGTTTATCTAGTTATCCCAGGAAAGGTTTAGACGCTCTCTCTCTCTCTCTCTCTCTCTCTCTCTCTCTCTCTCTCTCTCTCTCTCTCTCTCTCTCTCTCTCTCTCTGGAAATCCATCATATGCTAGACCGATCATCTTTAAATATTCAATTTTTCCTTTTTTTCCTTTCCTCACTGGACTATTTTCCCTGTTGGAGCCCCTGGGCTTATAGCATCTTGCTTTTCCAACCAGGGTTGTAGCTTAGCAAGTAATGATAATGATATGGAGGGCTAGGCTAGTTTATTAATTGTATAAAAATAAGTATTATTAATTTTTAACTCTCTCTCTCTCTCTCTATCTCTCTCTCTCTCTCTCTCTCTCTATCTCTCTCTCTCTCTCTCTCTCTCTCTCTCTCTCTCTCTCTCTCTCTCTCTCTCTCTCATATCAAGCATGTGTTTATAAATAGCTTCCACTGAGTAACACCATTCGTTTCGAGTTATCAGTTGAAATATATCACTATGATGGCTTCCGGTCGTTATCATTACATTTTGACGCTATTTTTACAAGTTTCGTGGACCCATTATGTTTGAAGCAAGGAAAATTTAATAACACACAGCTTCTCTTTCCATTATATCATAGAAACATGATTGTATACATTATCATTGCAATGTATTTGGTCTTTTAAGTTCGGTTGTCATTGTGTCCTGCCTGAGCTATTTATAGCAATAGTTGTGTCGTAGGATAACAGTCCTTGATACGTTCAGCTTTATACTTAGAGAGTGTAGTTGTGTCATATGATACCAGTCCTTGATATGTTCAGCTTTAGACTTAGAGAGTGTAGTTGTGGCATATGATACCAGTCCTTGATATGTTCAGCTTTAGACTTAGAGGGTGTAGTTGTGTCATATGATACCAGTCCTTGATCTGTTCAGCTTTAGACTTAGAGGGTGTAGTTGTGTCATATGATATCAGCCCTTGATATGTTCAGCTTTAGACTTAGAGGGTGTAGTTGTGTCATATGATATCAGCCCTTGATATGTTCAGCTTTAGACTTGGAGGGTGAAGTTGTGTCATATTATACCAGTCCTTGATACGTTCAGCTTCAGACTTAGAGGGTGTAGTTGTGTCATATGATACCAGTCCTTGATATGTTCAGCTTTAGACTTGAGAGGGTGTAGTTGTGTCATATGATACCAGTCCTTGATATGTTCAGTTTTAGACTTAGAGAGTGTGATTTTTCGTTTCTACCTTTAGAGGTTTGATATTTACTTGCAGTTTCGGTTCTCTGGTAATATATTGAATTCATTTTTGTCTAGATTTAATTTTTTTATACTGTATATTAACTTAGGTACTTTAAATATGAATTTTAGAAACCTTGTTGAAATATTTTCAACACTTATTGACTATTTTGTGACGATATATCCTATTTCAGTTATATGAAGATGATTTGAATCTAAGTTGAAACCTTTATAACTTTCACGTATTGAGTTTTAGCTTCGATATTTAGCAATATCATGACATTATACGGCGAACAAGCATTAATATCTATTCAATATTGATTAGAATAATAATAGTGAAATGTGTTTAGTTTGCATCTGCATGGCCATTTCAGCAATCAAAATTTTAATGAACCGACATCTTTTGCTATTTATGCCACCTATGTTTCAGTAAATCCGTTTGTGGCATTTGAATAGAAAGGTACATTATAAAACACAGAAATGGAAATTAGGTTAACTGTGGGAAATTTAAATTTCATAAATTATAGATAATTAAATGTATTTAAAAGGGGCTCATCATAATACATTAGAAAAATGAGAGAATTAAACATTCAGAGAAGTGATTATTGAGGAAACTATCTTATTCTATGTTTTAAGATACTGAATGAATAGAATATTTTACAATTTTCGCAATGAATCCACCGAAGATGCATCTACAGGAAGGACTGTGTGAAGTCCAAACCTTTCCTTGGGCTAAACAACTTGCTGATGAATCCTTGCATCAGACGCCACTGCTCTGCGCATCCTTTGATTCTTAGCAATCTGGAGCTGCATCGTGCTTGGAGACATGAATGCTGATTCATTCTGGAGCTGCGTCGCGCTTGGAGACATGAATGCTGGTTCATTCTCGAGCTGCGTCGTGCTTGGAGACGTGAATGCTGGTTCATTCTCGAGCTGCGTCGTGCTTGGAGACATGAATGCTGGTTCATTCTGGAGTAGCGTCGCGCTTGGAGACATGAATGCTGATTCATTCTGGAGCTGCGTCGTGCTTGGAGACGTGAATGCTGGTTCTTGGGGGTTGAATGGATTTCACTCCGTATCTTCTTAATTGTTATCATCCTTCGTAATTCTGATCAGGACTAGCATGATATTAAGTGCTGAAACTACCAGTTTCTCTCTGAGATGATTTATTAAGGATCCGCTTGGAGAGTTCTTCATTTATCTGTGGAAATAAGGATGAAGAAGAAAAGTTGTTACTACTTTTATATGAAAAATACCTTTAATAAACAGCCTAGTTTTACTGCAGATAGTACTGCTGATTTGCCTAAGCTAATTTGGGCTGAAATGCTAAGTTTTGTCAAATATGCTTTTATATTTGAACTTGAAAAGCCAAAAATTTCACCAAGGCCAAATTTGAGTAACTAGAGTCATTAAATGCAAGTTCATGAATCAACGATGTCCGAATTAATTTGTGATGCTTATCCAAAAGTTCATTTAAGAAGGATAAAAAGAAATAAAAATGTACTTTGTAACGACATTATTTTAAGATTCCCTAATTAAACTAACAGTTGTAATGATGTAATAAATATTCTTCCTCTAATATATATATATATATATATATATATATATATATATATATATATATATATATATATGTGTGTGTGTGTATATCTTTGTATGTCTATACTTACATATTGATCCATCCACCAAAGACACACAGCTACAGGAGGAACTGTGCCAAGTCCAGGCATTGCCTCTGGCTAAGCATCTGGCCATGCCATTTTCAGTACATCTACACTCACACTTGTCTTCGTCAAACTCCTGTTGGAAAATAAATAAGGCTTTAGATAAAGTATAAATATAATGTTAGGTGATTAAAGAAGACTCTAAAGAGAGAACAGTTAACTCAGGATTATAGATTAGTAGTTAATGGAAGATATTTCATTTATGTGGTGAGGTACAAGCATGTCTGTATTCCATTTCAAGCATATTTGCAATTGCATGAAACTTTGATTCTTGTTGGTTACTAAAGGCACGTGAGTGAAGTTCATTGTTTGTATTGGTTTTATATCTACACTTTTCATTATTTAATCCATTCCTTAAGTGAAATGGTTGAATGAATAATGTAGTAGACTTTAATGGGTCCAAGATATGCCATATATAAACTATAAAAAGACTTATGTCAGCCTGTTCAACATGGAAAAACATTTGCTGCAACTTTGAACTTTTGAAGTTCTACCGATTCAACTACCCAGTTACTAAAAGTTGAACTGTAACATTGGATGGAAAAGTAAAACTTAACAAGCTAGAGGACCCTCAATATGGCAAGAGGCACTACTGAAGAACAAAATTAAGAACTGAAGAACATAGTACACGACTAGAATCAATAAAGATCTTACCTCGAATTCTTTGCAGTGTTCTTTTTCGACGATGCATTGACATCCACACTCCTGATGTTCCTCCACTCCTACATAATCACACTTTGAGCTGTCGCCAAATTTCAGTTCCACCTGATAGGATAGAAATGAGTTAAGTTTAGGTGAAAAGGATATTGTAGAGATAATAAGCAAATACCAACTATTTTTTATCGTGTTTTTTTTTTCTATTATTTATTAATGTATTAATCTCGCATCTTGAGAAATTGTTTACCTTCTATTATAGAATGTATTTTTGACTGTTATGGGACTTTTTACGTGCATTTTGAAAACTATAGTGGAAAATAGTACAGCTATCATTTTATTCTTGTTAGTTATATTTTTGTAATTATCTGTAGAGATTTCATATTAATAATAATTCAAGTATACACACATATGCACACACACATAAATGTGAGAGAGGCCACACTAAAAACAATAGCAAAATTTTCAAGTACATTAAATCACTACGAAGAGAAGTGGAACTTGAAACCCACCTTGACGTATTTGGTGGTATTTTGAGTGGCAACACATCGTTTCTTCTCTGAACAGAGCAATTCGCTGCAACGCTTAACAATCGTTACTGACGGCACAACCTGCGGGAAAAGAGTTATTATTAATATTATTACTGGCCAAGCTACAACCCTAGTTGGAAAAGCAGGATGTAATAAGCTCAGGGGTTCCAATTGGGAAAAATAGTTCAGTGAGGAAAGGAAACAAGGTAATAAATAATTGATGAGAAAAAAAATTAACAATAAATTATTCTATAAACAGTACGAGATGTTATTATTACTATTACTGGCCAAGCTACAACCCTAGTCGGAAAAGCAAGATTCTTATAGCCCAAGGGTTCCAACAGGGAAAAATAGCTCAGTGAGGAAAGGAAATAAGGAAATGAATAATTGATGAGACAAAATTAACAATAAATTATTCTAAAAAACAGTAACAACATAAAAGAAGATATTATTAATACTATTACTAGCTAAGCTACAACCCTAGTTGGAAAAGCAAGATTCTATAAGCCCAAAGGTTCCAACAGGGAAAAATAACTCAGTGAGGAAAGGGAATAAGGAAATAAATAATTGATGAGACAAAATTAACAAATTATTCTAAAAACAGTAACAATATCAAAACAGATATTATTATTACTATTACTAGCTAAGCTACAATACAAGTTGGAAATAAGATAGAATAGTGTGCCCGAGTGTACCCTCAAGCAAGAGAACTCTAACCCAAGACAGTGGAAGACCATGGTACAGAGTCTATGGCACTACCCAAGACTAGAGAACAATGATTTGATTTTGAAGTGTCCTCCAAGAAGAGCTGCTTACCATAGCTAAAGAGTCTCTTCTACCCTTACCAAGAGGAAAGTAGCCACTGAATAATTACAGGCAAGTAGTTAGCCCCTTGGGTGAAGAACTTATTAATCTACTTACACTATCATATCCTTCGGGTACCGGTATAGGTACCAGTTGCTGAGCAGGTGGGCTACATGGCATCTCGATTTTCTTTATCCTTTGTAGGTGCTGTTTTTCTTTTCTCGACTTGTGACAGTCTCTTCCTTCTGAAATAAAAAATAATGTTAATAATTTTTGCTGCTTGATGTAATTTACAATTGATGTATGTTTAATAAACGTCTTATTATATATATATATATATATATATATATATATATATATATATATATATATATGTATATATATATATATATATATATATATATATATATATATATATATATATATATATATATATATATATATATATATTTATATATATGTGTGTGTGGTGTTTGTGTGTGTGGTGTGTGTTTGTAGGAGTATAAGTACCTTATTTATATATGTATATATTGAATAGATGCATATATATATACATATATATATATATATATATATATATATATATATATATATATATATATATATATATATAAATATATATATATGTGTGTGTGTGTGTGTGTATATATATATATATATATATATATATATATATATATATATATATATATATATATATATATATATATATACACACACACAAAACGGTTTTTATATACAAAAATAAGATTGGGGCTTATCGCTAGAGGAGCAATAAACTAGTTCGTGAAGGATGCAAGGGCCTAGAGTCCGGGGGGAGGGGAGAGAGAAGAAAGAAAATAACAAATTATGCAATCACAAGCATACCTGTTGCGGTCACGTTCAACACGACGATCAATACAATTGCAGCGGCGAATGTAGTCTTCATTTTTGTAAAAGTATTCTCCACAAGAAGTAAAATTCCAACTGTGATGTTCACTTGTATAAATTCTATTGAAACAGAATTTAATATCCGCTGTTTTAAATTCAGAGGAGAATCTGAAGTGAATTCTTCCTTTGAGGCAGAATTTACGAAGATCTATAGGCTCTGTAAAGCTCCGGATCCAGAGATTGCTTCGAAGCTAATGTATGATTCCCTGACACTCGCTCTCGGTTTTATACCATTCCGGCCAACGTAATGTCTTGCCATAATTAGCTGGGACGAACGTTTAACGCAATCCTGTATAAGGAAATGCTCACTGGCGATCTCGGCTCCGTTCGGAGAACTCTTCGCGACGATAGAAATTTGGAGCGTCCCGAAACTGGCCCGAGGAGTCGGCGGGAATCCCCTCCGGAAGATGAAGGTAGTAGTTACTGATTACATCGGCCTTGATTTTGACATAACACTGGGATGAGTAGCTTTATATTGCTTTATAGTCTATTAATACAGATTCCCCATTATAGGGAAAGAATACGCTCTTTGCCACCTAAATTTATAGGCCGAGGACTCGGCCCCACTGATCCTGCATAGGCCTAGGACTCACTGGTCCTGCATAGAACTAGGACACACTAGTCCTGCATAGGCCTATGACCCACTTGGCCTGCATAGCCCTAGGACCCACGGGTCCTGCATACGCCTATGTGTGTGTTTGTGTATACACATATTTCTGGCACAACGATGTACCGTTTTTTCTTTCTTCCTCCAACTGTAGTTTCATACCGCAAGCAATTGAGGAAGATTTGGCGCCTCCTCTGTTGACCATTTAAGGTGAATATTTTCAAGCATTCTCTATATAGTCAAGGTAACGTTCTGAGACGCTATTTCCACATGGTGAATCCCATCGCGGAATCCTGCGTCAAAATCAGCTGTAATGTGGACGTCCATTTCCGTTCGCCTGGCACCGCACTCCGTCGGATTCGTCTTTCCTACATCCGTTCATAGCTATCCCCGGGACTTCCTGTCTGTTTTAATAGTTTCCGTAACTTCAGTCAGTCTTTCCGTAACTCCAGTCATTCAGAGAAGTTCGATTTGAAATCCAATTCCTTAATTTTTTTCCACCCGGGATCGTAAGGTCATTAAAGGCGCTGGAAATGAGGCGTCTTCCAGTTCTAAAAATAGCTCCGCGAGGCAAGTAGTTCCTTCCGTGACTTCGTGACGTCATCGGAGACGGGCAGACGTAAAGAAGGTCATAGACAGACAGTTATTTAAGCGTTTTACGGAGAATAGATTTTAATGACGACAGATGGTGTAGGGCATAACATTCCATTTAGATGAGATTTACGAATAGACAAGAAAATCTTTCTTACGTTATTGTCGATAAAGCTGTGGGTATGCTTTTATAATTATTATGAGCTATATTTGCGCATACATATATACTGTACACACGATTATACAGTATATATATATATATATATATATATATATATATATATATATATATATATATATATATATATATATATATATATATATATATATATATATATATATATATATATATATATATATATATATATATATATACATATATATATATATGTATATATATATATATATATATATATATATATATATATATATATATATATATATATATATATATATATATATTTATATATATATATATATATATATATATATATATATATATATATATATGTATGTATATATATATATATATATATATATACATATATATATATATTTATATATATATATATATATATATATATATATATATATATATATATATATATATATATATATTTATATATAATAATATATATATATATATACATATTTATTATATATATATATACATATTTATTATATATATAATATATATATATATATATATATATATATATATATATATATATATATATATATATATATATATATATAATCATCATCATCATCATCTACGCCTATTGACTCAAAAGGCCTCGGTTAGATATCGCCAGTCGTCTCTATCTTCAGTTCTTAATTCAATACTTCTCCATTCATCATCATCTACTTCGCTCTTCATAGTCCTCAGCCATGTAGGTCTGGGTCTTCCAACTCTTCTGGTGCCTTGTGGAACCCAGCTGAACGTTTGGTGAACTGATCTTTCTTGTGGAGTATATTTGGTGAGTAAAAAATATGTCTGTCAATGCAAGTGTTATTTAGACAAGTATACAGCTTAACACCAGAAAATATGGCTGCCATTACGTTTTCAAAATGAATATAGTACATGATTATGTTTCTTCATTTAGAGAGACAGATAAAAGTGTTATTTAGACGTAAGTATACAGCCCAAACACCAGCAAATATGGCCGCCATTACGTTTTCAAAGCTAATATAGTACATGATTATGTCTCTTCATTTAGAGAGACAGATAAAAGGAAAACCACGATTACATTACGAAAGCTCACTCATCCCATTCGTGACATGACGAAATGACGGACCAAGACCGGCGGACATGAAACCTATAATCAAGGCATTGCTTTACCCTGTTTGACACACAGGCAATCAAGATTTCAAATGCATCTGCGTCAAGCCAGGCCCTTTCTCGTTGGAATTTTGTGGATGGGGTTTTCCCCGTTTGGGATAACTTTAGGTGAGTGGTCATATATATTATTTCAATTTTTAAAGATACTGGAATTCTATTGGTCGTTAAATAGATTTCCTATTATCACAAGAGGTAGGTTATTTATTCCATATTTCGGACATTCCATTTCTTGTGTTGTCTAGGGTTGAATAATTAATGATAGTAATAATAATGATAATAATAATAATCTCATCTATATAATAAGGAACAAGTGTCTGACTATATATATATATATATATATATATATATATATATATATATATATATGTATATATATAAATATATATACATATACAGTATATATGTATATATATATATGTGTATATGTATAAAAATATATACATATACAGTATATATGTATATATATATATGTATATGTATAAATATATATACATATACAGTATATATGTATATATATGTATATGTATAAATATATATACATATACAGTATATATGTATATATATACATATAATATATATACATAATATATATATATATATATATATATATATATATATATATATATATTATGTATATATATTATATGTATATATATAAATATATATACATATACAGTATACATATATCTATATGTATAAAATATATATATATATATATATATATATATATATATATATAATATATATATATATACATATAAATATATCTTTCCAATCACACTGACTACTCGGTCTCTCCCAGTCTCTCAGGTAGGGGGAGAGGGAGTAGTCTAACCCTGGTGAAAGGGGGTATCGCTAGAGGTAGTCTTCGACTGATAGATTCATATCGTGAAACTTTTAAATTTTCAAGTTTCACACAAATAAACGGTGGCATTATTTATCACCACTGAGTAATTACACAAAAATGCAATATAATTTTCGAACAGTATTTGTATTTCAATTCTCCCTCCCTCACACATCCACTCTTTTCGGCGTAACTGTCATCGCCTTACCCTTCGCATCAAATTCTTATCACGTATCCGTTGTCCAGATTGTCGTAGCCCAAAAAAACTTACCGCCTATTTTGCTCGTTTCGTTTTCAATAACATTTTATTTTTTTCAAGGCAGGATGTCAATCCTTCGCCCTATTACATCCGTGGCTTGTCGTAAACACCTTTGGCGACACGTGTGTTTCCGCTATTCGCAGAACTAAAGAGAGAGAGAGAGAGAGAGAGAGAGAGAGAGAGAGAGAGAGAGAGAGAGAGAGAGAGAGAGAGAGAGAGAGAGAGAGAGATTGGACCCTCTCGTTAGATTTCAATTACTCGATAACTTTCAAAGCAACCGTAAATTTCTTCATGGTAAGAGAAAGGGAAGGAAAAAAACTTGAGAGAGAGAGAGAGAGAGAGAGAGAGAGAGAGAGAGAGAGAGAGAGAGAGAGAGAGAGAGAGAGAGAGAGAGAGAGAGAGAGAGAGAGAGAGAGAAAGGGCCCTCTCGTCAGATTTCAATTACTCGATAACTTTCAAAGCAACCGTAAATTTCTTCAGCTAAAATTGACTTCGATTGCGTTACATCGAGGGATATTAAGTCACATATCCTAACCTAGCCTAAGCTTATTGGGTAGCGTGCCTTACGAGAAGATCGTTGGGAGTGTGTTGATGTATAGAAGAGGCTTTTCATTGATTCCTGGTCGAGGACCAACTATCTTATCCGTACCTAGCTGCTAACACCATAATGCACTAGCCCATCCTGTTATGGAAGTACTTAAGTTGCAGTCAACCCCTACGGTATTCTGTAATTCAATTGTCCCTCTAATAATGTAAATAGTGGGTAGTGCCATAGCCTCTGTACCATGGTCTTCCATTATCTTGGGCTTGGGTTAGAGTTCTCTTGCTTGAGGGTACACTCGGGCACATTATTCGATCTAATTTCTCTTCCTCTTGTTTTGTTAAAGTTTTTATAGTTTATATAGGAGATATTTTAGTATTATTCTTTAAAATATTCTATTTTTTCCTTCTTTCCTTTCCCCACTGGGCTATTTTCCCTGTTGGAGCCCCTGGGCTTATAGCATTCTGCCTTTCTAATTAGGGTTGTAGCTTAGCAATTAATAATAATAATAATAATAATAAAGGTAAGGAAGGTATTTTTGGTTAATTTTCTCGGTACTTGCAACAATGTTGTATTGCCAAAAAACTAGTGTCTGAATTTTGCTATCAAATTCACGATAGGACAAAAATGTAATATTTTTTATTTGGAGGAGCACTTTACTTCTCACAAGCAATCTATCCTCCTTATTTTGGCTACATGTTAGGAAAAAAGTGTCCATAGTTGCATTGTCACCAGCGTTTTGAAATGGAACTTCCAAAACTTTCCACACAATTCCGGCCGTGACCACCAAGTTGTGGAATGATCTTCCTAATTGGGTAGTTGAATCAGTAGACCTTCAAAAGTTCGAAGTTGGAGCAAATGTTTTTATGTTGAACAGGCTGACATAAGTCCTTTTGTAGTTTTAAATTAAATATCTGTTTTAATGTTGTATATATTTGTTAGAATATTTTATTTTGATTTTCATCACTTATATCGTTTTTTTTTCCTCACTGGGCTATTTTTCCCTGTTGGAGCCCTTGGGCTTATAGCATCTTGCTTTTCCAACTAGGGTTGTAGCTTAGCTATTTAATGTTGTATATATTTTTTTAAATATTTTACTTTGATTTTCATTACTTCTCATATCCTTTATTTCTTTGTTTCTTTTCCTCACTGGGATATTTTTCCCTGTTGGACCCCTTGGGCTTTAGCATCTTGCTTTTCCAACTAGGGTTGTAGCTTAGCTATTTAATGTTGTATATATATTTTTTTAAATATTTCATTTTGATTTTCATTACTTATATCGTTTATTTCTTTGTTTCTTTTCCTCACTGGGCTATTTTTCCCTGTTGGAGCCCTTGCGCTTATAGCATCTTGCTTTTCCAACTAGGGTTGTAGCTTAGCTAATAATAATAAGAAATATCTGTTTTAATGTATATATTTTTTTAAATATTTTATTTTGATTTTCATTACTTCTTATATCGTTTATTTCTTTGTTTCTTTTCCTCACTGGGCTATTTTTTCCCTGTTGGAGCTCTTGGGCTTATAGCATCTTGCTTTTCCAACTAGGGTTGTAGCTTAGCTATTTAATGTTGTATATATTTTTTTAAATATTTATTTTGATTTTCATTACTTATATCGTTTATTTCTTTGTTTCTTTTTCTCACTGGGCTATTTTTCCCTATTGGAGCCCTTGGGCTTATAGCATCTTGCTTTTCCAACTAGGGTTGTAGCTTAGCTAATAATAATAATAATAATAATAATAATAATAATAATAATAATAATAATATAGCGTTCAGGTGGCCTTCTCAAAGCTCCAGAAATGATCAACACCAGCTCCTTACACCAACAGAAAGTGTTGTGTAACCAATACGGACAAAGCGTGATCAAATATGATGTTTTTTGCATCATTTTAAGAAAAAGGTGTCGCCAAATTCGCACTTATGGCGTCAGAGAGGAAACCGGAAAGGGTTGGAAACTTCATTTCCCGATTTCGTTGACTGACATGCTTATGTCTGTTGACATTAAGGGTGTTGGGAGTGATTTGAGTTTGACTGGAATTTTTGCAGAGGATATTTATACAGGTTTATTAAGATGTTTATATTATATATTATTTTGTATATATATATATATATATGTGTGTGTGTGTGTGTGTATTGTGTGTATATATATATATATATATATATATATATATATATATATATATATATATATATATATATATATATATATAATATATATATAATTTATATATATATATATAATATATATATAATTTATATATATATATCGGTATAATGTAGAGGCTGAAAAATCAAAGGAACTCGTAATGCTTATATGCACACACACACACACACACTCACACACACACACACACACACACACACACACACACACACAAAGAAAACTTTGAAATTATTCTCAGCAGTTGAAGTTAATATTACTTTAAAATTTACTGTAAGAAAAAAAATGATCAGTTCACCAAAACGTCCGAAGGAGAACGGGAAAAACGAATGGCCCAGACAGGACATCATCCTATCATCCTACGACTTCAGTTATGCAAGATAAAGAGGAGAAGCAGAAACGTAGGATTTTAAAGGAAGTTAGAAAATCACTATTACTTATGGTACTAATAATAGAACATGGTTTTATTTATCGTTTTTTTTTTTCATATGGAAGCGTGGTTTTTTTATATTAGAAAATTGAAGATTGAAGTTTACACACTTTTTGACCCCTTCAAAAACTGATGGTGTTGTGGATTATAGCCAACAGTTCTTGTTGGCACGGGCCATTCCGTAGGTGACCTGTAGAAAAATATAAGGTTGGTTATCTCATAAAAGGAAATTTGAAAATATTTTTCAGTGGTAGAGAAAGTTGTGGACAGGGGTAAGGATGATGGTGGCAGTAGTAGAGGGCCATCATTTCACGGATAGTAGTAGTCAGAAGGTTGGGGGTGTAAGGTCTTTGAATAGTAGGGAAATGGAGGCAGGTGGGGTTGTCCAACCCTTTACTCCCTTGGGTTCCTGCGGAAGATTTTTAGTAGTAGTTTAAGTTTAGAAAATACAGATGATGATGTGAATGGGGCCTTACAATGAGGGGATGAGACGGTATGATGCGAATTTTGAGGTCTTCATCTTGGTGAAGGTAGTCTTGAAAACAATTGTGTGTATGTCTATGCTTTCGACAATTGTCTTTACTATATGGGTACAATATCTCAATTGCAATAACCTACAGCTAGATCCAACATAGTTACTGGGACATTCCGTGCACTTGAATTTCTAAATGATGTTAGATAGCATACAGGTCTGCCGTTTGTGTTTGAAGCCAAAGAATACGACAATCTTATGTGGATTTAATGGAATTAATTTGATGCCAAGGCAACGATTTTTAGTTTTACATCATAATCTAGATAGCCTCTTTTCGTTATGCTATTTCTAAACTTCTCAGTTATGATAATTAGATACTCTTGTCTCCAAGGTAAATGAGAAGGATAGGTCGTCAAATAATGATGATATGGAGAGAAAAGGTTTGGTGGGAGAGGACGCCTTTGAAGGCATTGGAGAGGACGCATCAGGCAACCGACCCCTTGATGTAGTGAAGGATGATATGGAGAGAATAGGTTTGGTGGAAGAGGACGCCTTTGATTAAAGGCATTAGGTTGCCCCCTTGATGTAGTGAAGGATGATATGGAGAGAAAAGGTTTGATGGAAGAGGACGCCTTTGATTAAAGACATTAGGTTGCCCCCTTGATGTAGTGAAGGATGATATGGAGAGAAAAGGTTTGGTGGAAGAGGACGCCTTTGATTAAAGACATTAGGTTGCCCCCTTCATGTAGTGAAGGATGATATGGAGAGAATAGGTTTGGTGGAAGAGGACGCCTTTGATAAAAGGCTTTGGAGAGGACGCTTTAGGCAACCGACCCCTTAATGTAGAGATAACGGTGGGAAAGAAGATAGGTTCTTTGGAAATTATGCAACATTAACAAGTTTCTCTCCATAATGTTCATGCTACCAATACTAATAGAAAAATGTGATATTGCAGCCTAATACTGTGAATTCATTTAAAATCCAAAGCAAAATATTTCTTTAGGATTTTAGCACCAAGTTAGATTCTGTTAGTTTTTTTTTTTCTTTCCTCTTTCTTCTTTCTTGTTTTGGGTTTAAATCCAACCCTCCACTGGAGTCGAGTGAACTACTACTCGGGCGGGTCCATATCAATCATCTAACGAAACATTTTCATTATAACTTATACAATTCTTTGATTGTAGCATCTTCCAAATCATATGGTCTTGTGAAAAGTAATGTCTTTAGTTTCTTCTTAAATTCAGTTGCTCCCTTTAGGTCCTTCAAGATTAAATAGCCAGTTCCCTTTAAGACGGAATTTCTTCATTCTGTTATTGTAGATAAGAAAAAATATTGAAAATGAAGATAATTTTTGATAAAACATATTGTATCAAAATTTAACATTAATGTGACCCGCAATCATGAAACCCACAGAAATAGACAACTAGAACCATGTAATCATATTTCATAGATAGTAAAAATAGCCCCAAAATGTATTTTAAACCAAAATGAATATTTAACCAAAAGAGAAATTTATTCGATAAGCATTAAGAAAGCTTTGCGCAATAGATAGGTACAAAGTTTCTTAGATACTTATTACTGTAATTAAGCATTTTAAAATGTACCTCAACATTATTATTAATGAAAATCTTAATCTTTACTATTATATATTATTTCATTCTGCCAATATATCCATAAACCCGCTATAAGTTTGTTTACACCATGTTAGGCAGTAGAGTAATCTTGATGTTTCAGCGAACTTAACGGCGTCGTCCATAAGAGAAAATTTGTTAAGGTGACGAAATTTTCAGGGCAAGCAATGTCCAATCTATTAATATAATGTAAAATATATACAATTATAGATTGCATTTACGTGGTTTACAATATCTATAGACTATTACAAAATCTCATGTAATTTTTTTCATGTATCACTTCTTAAAATATTTTATTTTTCACTTTTTCTTTTCCTCGCTGGGCCATTTTCCCTGTTGGAGCCCCCTTGGCTTATAGCATCCTGCTTGTCCAACTAGGGTTGTAGCTTAGCAAGTAATAATAATAATGATGATAATAATAATGAATCACTCTTCTTAAAATATTCTATTTTTCAATTTTTCCTTTCCTCGCTGGGCCATTTTCCCTGTTTTAGCCCCTTGGCTTATAGCATCCTGCTTGTCCAAATAGGGTTGTAGCTTAGCAAGTAATAATAATAATGATGATAATAATAATGAATCACTCTTCTTAAAATATTCTATTTTTCACTTTTTCCTTTCCTCGCTGGGCCATTTTCCCTGTTTTAGCCCCTTGGCTTATAGCATCCTGCTTGTCCAACTAGGGTTGTAGCTTAGCAAGTAATAATAATAATGATAATAATAATAATGAATCATTCTTCTTAAAATATTCTATTTTTCACTTTTTCCTTTCCTCACTGGGCCATTTTCCCCTGTTTTAGCCCCTTGGCTTATAGCATCCTGCTTGTCCAACTAGGGTTGTAGCTTAGCAAGTAATAATAATAATGATAATAATAATAATGAATCACTCTTCTTAAAATATTCTATTTTTCACTTTTTCCTTTCCTCGCTGGGTTATTTTCCCTGTTTTAGCCCCTTGGCTTATAGCATCTTGCTTGTCCAACTAGGGTTGTAGCTTAGCAAGTAATAATAATAATGATAATAATAATAATGAATCACTCTTCTTAAAATATTCTATTTTTCACTTTTTCCTTTCCTCGCTGGGCCATTTTCCCCTGTTTTAGCCCCTTGGCTTATAGCATCCTGCTTGTCCAACTAGGGTTGTAGCTTAGCAAGTAATAATAATAATGATAATAATAATAATGATGATAATAATTGTACAACATTGCGCAACAGAAGGAAAGATAAGACACTATATAAATGTTCGCTTTTCACTGAGCATTATCAGTGTGATTTCAGTTCACCTACACTGAAAGTGAGTCACTTATATCGTTAAAACGTAGTTGACTCTGAATAGACCAGTGATTAATTTTTGGCTGATTTAGATTCCTTTTTCGGCCTTCAACTTTATTCAGTTTTATAGTGTGAACGTCGCTAATTTAAAATGTAAGTACTATACAATACGTGAAATACTCTGGTAATAATTAAAATTTCGTTTATATGTAATACTGTACAAAGTGCACACACACACATATATATATATATACATATATATATATATATATATATATATATATATATATATATATATATATATATATATATATATATATGTATATATATATATATATATATATATATATATATATATATATATATATATATATATATATATATATATATATATATATATATATATAAAATGATTCATTTTGTGCGTGTAGTATACCTGCACTTATATTATTATTATTGTTATTATTATTATTATTATTATTATTATTATTATTATTATTATTATCATTATTATTAATTGCTAAGCTACAACCCTAGTTGGAAAAGCAGGATGCTATAAGCACAGGGGCCCCACCAGGGAGAATAGCCCAGTGAGGAAAGGAAACAAGGGAAACTAAAGTATTTCAAAAGCAGTAAAAACATTAAAATAAATATTTCCAAAATAAACTATAAATACTTTAACAATTAAACATATTTTAGAAGGGATCATAATAAGTATGTAATTTGATTAACCAGTTATTTTGACTTTCGATTTTGTATTTTAGAAATATAATTTAGAAATATAATTTCTTTGAAGTTATTTTGAGGTTATTTGTCTTGGATTTTATATTGGGAAGTGCCATTATAAATTTAAATGTATTTTATACAATTAAAAGTAAGAGAAAATTATATTATATGAAGGATAATGGATTACATTAAAGTTGTAAATGTATTAAGTTCTTTGAAGTTATTTTGAAGTTATTTGTCTTGGATTTCATATTTGGAAGCTCCTTTATAAATTTAAATGTATTTGATACAATTAAAAGTAATAGAAAATTATATTTGATGAAGGATAATGGATTACATTAAAGTTGATGAGTTGATGTTTGCTGGAATTCAATGTAAATGTATTAAGTTCTTTGAAGTTATTTTGAAGTTATTTGTCTTGGATATCATATTTGGAAGCTCCTTTATAAATTTGGAAGCTCCTTTATAAATTTAAATGTATTTAATACAATAAAAAGTAATAGAAAATTATATTTTATGAAAGATAATAGATTACATTAAAGTTGATGAGTTGATGTTTGCTGGAATCTAAGTTCTTTGAAGTTATTTTGAAGTTATTTGTCTTGGATTTCATATTTGGAAGCTCCTTTATAAATTTAGAAGCTCCTTTATAAATTTAAATGTATTTGATACAATAAAAAGTAAGAGAAAATTATATTTTATGAAGGATAATGGATTACATTAAAGTTGATGAGTTAAATGTAAATGTATTAAGTTCTTTGAAGTTATTTGTCTTGGATTTCATATTTGGAAGCTCCTTTATAAATCTAAATGTATTTAATACAATAAAAAAGTAATATCAAATTATATTTAATGAAAGATAATGGATTACATTAAAGTTGATGAGTTGATGTCTGCTGGAATCTAAGTTCTTTGAAGTTATTTTGAAGTTATTTGTCATGGATTTCATATTTGGAAGCTCCTTTATAAATTTAAATGTATTTAATACAATATAAAGTAAGAGAAATTTATATTTTATGAAGGATAATTGATTACATTATAGTTGATGAGTTGATGTCTGCTGGAATCTGTTCGATTACTTCACAGTTGGAACAATAACAAATACTGTATATGACAAAGTTTATTCTTAAGGTAATTATTCTCGTGTCAAGTGTCATTTTGATATATTTATATATTTATTGCAATTTTATTTAGAAATATTCTTATATTCTTTGTGATTTTGGACTTTTGTGAAGTTCCTGTATTGTTCCTGTATTGGGTAATAAGGTTAAATGCCTGTTAGTATAAGGTACGCCTTATATGAACGGATTTTATTGTCATTTAATGTATACTGATATTATGATATAATATTCGATGTTTTTATTATAATAGACAAAGTCAGCATTTACTTAAACTTTTACATCATATTTTGCATATAAAATTTCTTGGACGCTAAGAACATCGCACGGGTAAAGTTTTACCAAATCAGTTAAGGGCTATGTACAATTTGATAACTATAATATAATGGTTCCTTATTTATCCTCTGTGAACCCCCCTTACACTGCCGTATTTTAAATTAGCCATAATACATATAGGTGGCCGCTATCATACATACACCCCACTTCCTTTACCGCACTGGACGGTAGTGTGGAATAATCTTGGATTTACACCTCCCAACGATAAGATAAGATAATAAGTTTAAGATAAGGACACGGCATCCTGAATTAGGTTATGTTTTGTCCCTTAGGTTAGGTTCATATTCCTGTCTGGTTCCCTAGGTAATAAAGTTTCGCAGGTATAAAAAATGAAAATTTTACCTAAATATGCATGTGGAATTGCAAATGGCAAAAGGATAATGTTAAATTACATAAGATTATAGGTTGTATATTTGATAGCAGCTACCTGTATGTATGATGATGGCCGACTAGGAATATGGCAGTATAAGTGATGTCGCAGGACACTGTTAGGAGCCTTTGTATATCAGCGGCCAGTTCCTCCCGTGTGCAGAAAAAATGGACGTCAATTAACCTAAACTTTCCCCCTAACCTAACCTACAAGCTGTGTCCTTACCTAGTTGCCTAATGGGGGGCTGACGCCCCTTGTGACCCCCCTTACACTCCCCCGTACACTGTCGTATTCTAATTCAGCCGTCGTCATACATAAAGATGGCCGCTATCATACAGACACCCCTTCGATTTTATCCCTTCTTTAGGTAAATAGGTAAGGAAATGGCTTGTAGGTTAGGTTAGGTGGGGAAGTTTAGGTTAGGTGGTGTTCATGTGTAGAGGTTTCGCAGAAAAGCAGACAGATTTTGTAGTACAGCATCCATGTCTTATGAGTGACTAGAAATCGGAAGAAAATTCTCATTTTCTATGTATGAGGGAGGAACTGACCGCTGACATACAAAGGCTCAAAATTATTTATATTTGGATACTTTGTTTTCAACAAAATATATATAAAAGAAAGTAATTGGGCAAGAAGAATATCAAAAGAATATGAATGTATCGTTTAATGAAACGGGTGTACGAATATACTGTAGATGGTAAATAACACTATCACTGTTGGAATTTACAACAGGTATTTAAAACTTCCCGACACAGTTATCAAAGTTACTTTATTGTATGTACTGTAACTTTGTCACAAATGAACAATTTCCTTTTAAAATACAGTGGAACCTCTACACACGAACGTATCTACATCCGAATTTTCCAACACCCAAAGTAAAATTCGAGCAATTTTTCGACTACACCCGAATTTTATTTCGACCCACGAAGTAAGCAATTTTCGTTGTACCGGTTGTATCCGAATTTTTCGACACGCGAAGTACAATTCGAACAAATTCCTACTCTACACCCGAATTTTTTTTTGACACCCGAAGTAAATAATACCCGAACACGTAGATGGTACTCATAGCGCGGGATGTATTTTTTATTTCCGCTGATAGAAGGCAGCATTTCTTCCTCGGAGGGACCCTCAATTAGCGTGGCTTGGTACATTCCTCTGTTCTCGTCGGCTCCGTGTGGTTGTGCCCTGTGCGTTCTGCTATTAACTGTGTTTTAATCGTGATTTTTTACGTTCATCCTTTTACGGTATTTTACGTAAATCATGGGTCCTTAAAGGCTTAGTTTCGCAAGTGGTAGTGGTAGTGGTGAGAAAAGGAATAAGGAAATGCTTTCTTTAGAAGTAAAGCAAGGAATTATTGAAAAGCATGAGTGTGGCGTCTGCGTGAGTGAACTTGCAAAAGAACATCACGACGAACTTACTATTGAGGAGTTCAGGGAACTCCATGCTATGTCTGAGCACATGAGTGATGACAAGGAAGGGATCGAGGAGGTAGAACATGTGTTAGGTTCGGCGCAAATAAAAGAGGTGTTAGGAAAATATCAAGACGTGGTCGACTTCATCGACAAATACCATCCAAAAAAATTGCAGGTTTGTCGTGTAGTTGCGCAGTTTGATGATGTTTCCCTAACTTATTTTCGAAACATTCTGAAAAGCTGTACCAAGTAACTTTCTATCGATAGCTTCTTTAAAAAAAACTACGAAGCGAACTCGTGATGAAGATAAAGGAAGTGGTTCAAAGGAAACGGCAAAGAGTGAAGCGAAAGAAAGTGAAACAAAGAAAACGGCAAAGATTGAAGAGAAAAAAATTCAATCAATTTCAAGTGTAGAGTGAAAGTGATTAAAATTAATCATCAAAATGAAAAAAAGAAAATCTAAAAAAATATACAGTATAAAATATAGAAATAAAAAAAAAAATAAGCTAAGTTAGGTTAAAGTTCACTTAGTGTAAGTTAGAATAAGTTATGGTAGTGTAGGTTTATCGTAGTCACCCTCTCTACCTCCTCGCCGCCCGTCCGTCTCCTCTCTGCATGGCAAGACCGACACCTGCGCTGGACTTTCTAAGGTAAAGTGACGCTAAAAACCCGTTTCTTATTTATTATTTCTTTATAATTATTCTTTTTTATGTCTATCATCTAATTTAGTGTGCATTATTGTCATGCGTATTTATGTGTAGTAATTTATTAAGGAGTTATCATAGGTTTTTGGGCTGAACCACGGATTAATCCTATTTCAATGTATTCTTATGGGAAAATTCGTTTCTACAACCGAACATTTTCTACACCCGAAGTCGGTAGTGGAACGGATTAAATTCGTATGTAGAGGTACCACTGTTTATTTAATTTCCAATTTAACTTTAAAGCCTGTTTACCTGGGGATAGTTTACTGGTATCGGCAAACTATCCCTGCGCAAAGGCAAACTGTCCCCGTGCAAATGCTTACTAACCTGGAAAGTTTACTTGCCGATAGTTACTGGTGCCAGTGAACTATCCCCATGTAAACCTGCCTTTAGTGCTTGAATTGGCCATCATTTACAGATATTGGCTAGATGACCAATCAGTGTTTCGTATATTGTGATATGATTTTTTTTTTTAATCTTGCCAAACACAGTACTAGCCTTCATTTGGAAGTGATGCTACAGACATATTTTCATCCCCGAAAAATCTGGTTTTATGAAGGAAAGGAACAGAGAAATATGTCTTGATCTAAGGTTCCCCATAACCTAACTTAGAACACTATGTCAATTTAATTTCCTTACCTTACTGTAAGGAGGTGCTGGGTTGGAGCTCTGAGTTATCGACGGATGGTTCTTGAGGCCTTGGTGCTTACTCTCATGGGGTTACAGCTTAGAGACCTAGCATAGGAAAGAGTGCAGCAAAGTATCAATCAGGATGATTTTGGGGATTTTTAATAAACAAATACATAACAGGTATTGATACAAATACATCACGTGTATGCCAGGCCTTTTTATCCACTCCTTGGCTTCTTTCCACAAACATTCAATGTTCTGAATTTGTATATCAAAGTTAGTAGGGGACGCAATGTCTGTGTTGTGATAACTGTCTGGTGATTATACCCATGCAAATGTATGTCCCAATAAGCGGCTACAGTGAAGAGTAAATAATAAACTCTGGTAAAGCATGCCTATGGATAATGGGCAGAACCGTATCATGATCACAGTATTGAGAAACAGCCCTGTAAACTAAGGGAACAATGAATCAATTTGTTCCCATACTAACAAACCTTACATTATTTATGTGGATTATCTTTCGGCGAAGCTGAAAGGTAGCTATTAGACTAAAAGTGCGAGGTGGCAACCCTGCCTGACTACTTGTGTGGGTAGGCAGGGGGTGTCGGTGAGGGGGGGGGGTTAACCCAGCCACCTATATATACTCTCACAGCTGTGAGCTACATCACTTTTTTCTTTTGGCTTGTAGAGAGCGGACGTCTCCTCTCTCTCCTCCAAAGGCTGTCATTGGACTTTTTCTTTTTTGGTTTGCTTGTGCGTCTTCTGATCACCCTCATGCGGACATGTCTTGAGCGCGTGGATGCTGCGTATGGTACCTTTATGTCATTGGTGGATACTAACTGCACTCTGTGTCCTTCGTGTAGAGGGCATCGCTGCGAGCAGGGTTCGCTGTGTGAAGAGTGTAGGGAGTGGCCTGCCTCCCAATGGGAGATGTTTGGGCAGCGCAGGAAGAAGAAGGCGAAGCGCGATCTTTCTCCCTCGGGGGCGAGGAAAGCATGTTCTTCTTCTTCTCGCATCTCCAAACCTCTTTCTAAAGCTCCCTCTCGCTTGCTTTCTTCCGAGGTGTGATCGAGCAGGAGTGCAGACCGGATAACTCCTTAAGAACCTCGGGGGTACTGGGGGCTAATTACTTCCCGCAGAGGAGCAGCTTCACCTCCAGTCTCCTGGAGCCTTTTTCCCTTGTACTGTAGACGTGTTGCAGTCGTGACTGTCCCTAGGGGTTTCTGCACCCCCTACGAAGGAAGAGCTACTTCGACTCCTTCAGCTTTGTGCCAGGAAGGATCCTATTCCAGAGCCCTCAACATCCTGTGCTTTGGAGGTCTGCCAAATCCCATCTGTCGCCCTCTCCTGGACCTTCCATAAGTGGGCGAGGCGATCGCTCGTGTCCGCCCCAGGCCTGAGACATTTTCGTCTCTTAATCGTCACCCTTCTGTTTCTCCCCACAGGAATATTTCAGCTGGAGGAGATGATCTTCACGAACCCAGCGCTCCTTCTACCAGTGGCGTACGAGGACGAGACTCTCCATCTTCTCGTCCTTCAGGATACTTGTCTTCTGATTGTCGTTCGCGACAATCTGAAGATCATTATAGAGATCGTAGGTCATCGTGATCTCAATGCTCTCATAAGAGGCATTCCTCTTCATGAAGAAAAGTCTCCAATTGCGGTCATCACGATCACGAGCAACCCAGTCTAGATACAGGTCTGGAAGCTCATATTCTAGATCGCATTGATCCAGATCACGAGGACGACGCTCACACTATTGAGGGCGAAGCTCCCATTCACGAGGGCAACGCTCCCGCTTACAAGGGCGGCGTTCACGAGGACGACATTCACGATCACGAGGCCAATGCTCACGTTCGCGAGCTTGGCATTTGAGACGTTCATGCCGCTCATCAATGCTTAGAATTGCCTCTGCTCAGAGGCCCTGCTGACTATGTCAGGTGTAGGCAGCTCTCTAAGGCAACAGGAATGCTCAAGGCTTCCATTGCCCAGGATTAAGTATGGGATAAATGATAAGAGTGACTAGCATCATCTTTCTTTCATCTTCACCTCTCTTAGGGCTCATCACTTACGGTAAAGTGCAATCTGGCCTCCGTTGTTTGCAGGTAATAACCATTTCCTGATATATATTCATATATTTGTTACGTCTCCATTTCCCCTAGCGAGGTGGGAATTGGACAGTGTCCATTGGTTTGTTCAACCAACTCCAAGAATTCTTACCTGGACAAGTCCCATTGCTTAGTTATCATACAATTACACCGGTTACTCAGGCCGCTAATGTGTGCACATGCACTAGAGTTAAGCGAGGTGTCAGGCTGAGTCCTCTATAAGTTCGTACATAGCATGTAGAAACTCCCGGGGTCAAAAACCAGCCAGTTGGTTAGGACTTCCACTCACCTTAGGGTGAGTTGAGTCTTCCTCATAAAGAGCGAAAGAGTTTGTATTTATTGAGGGAACAAATGACAAATTTGAAAGTGATTTATATTTTTCCTAATGATACAAACCTTGAGTGTTTATACAAATTTGTCTCACCAGCACCTATCCCCCTGCAAGTCCTGCCTTTAGTCAAAAGTGACGATACTAGTGGTGGATAATACCTCGCTAAAAGTCTTATGACTAGTCTTCCAGCTTCGCCAGAATTATATTCCTTAAAAAGAGCTTAAGGTTCATATCGTTAGGAAAATACAAATTTAAAGTTTGTCATTTCTGGCTTACTTCAAATAATGTACTGTATGTACTTTTATGTCTTATAATTGGAGTGAACATTCACTTTTTATCATTTATTAGAGGAGTATTACCCTTCTAGCACAACTATTTAAACATTTTAGTTTACATGTAGAATTAAATGGTTGAAAATTTTCAGAATTATTTGCATAGATCTTATTATTGACATGTATGTACTGTATGTTTATTCTTATTGATGTAATGTCTATGCAGTAAATGAATTTTGGCTTTAAATACATTTTCAAAAAAGCAAATTGTTCCGTAACCGAAATACAAACCACGCTATTTACAAAGGGTTATTACTTTTAGCGTAGCTGAAATGGCGAGCCATTAGAATTTAACGAGGGTGTATTACCCCCGCGCTAGTTAGCGGGGGGTAGGGGAGTGGTAGCTAGCTACCCCTCCTCCCCCTCACACACAGGTGAATACTCACTTTCACTTTTGGCTCGGACTGTGACAGACGTCTCTGTCTTGGTCCTCGCTTGGCAGCCATTGTCTGTTTTGTCTTTACTTAATCGCTTACTTTTCTTTTACTCAATATATATGTAAACATGTTTGTATATATATTTGAGTATAGAAATAAGTAAGTTTCCTTTTCAGATGTGTGTGTGTAGTGTACGATATCTACGTGGAGGCCTCGGCAGTTAGGCCACCACGACGTATTTTATGGGTGGCGATCGAGTTTGACTTATGTCTTTCTCTCTCTCTCTCTCTTGAGGTCGTTCACCCTTTTACTACGTGTTACTACGCCCTTGTAGCCTAGCTTCCTTTCCGTGTGGGGGGTTGCTACGCCGTACGTTGTATCAATTAGTTATGAATCTAATTGTAGTTGTTTTTTGTTTTTCACCTCGTAGAACGATTCCTTTCGGGGTTTTCGTTGTTTCTTTAGTGTTCATTCATTTTTTATTTACATAATTACATAGTTACATAATTATAATTGTTATAATTCTGTTTTGGTTACAGCTCTCCTTCCGCGAGTGTAAGTGGTTGTGAGGGCACGTGCCTGTTGTGTAATTCTTGTTCCTTTTCCTCGGGATTCCTCTTCGGAGCCTTCCCGGGGGAATGAATGTGTACTAATATTATTTGTTTTATTTTTTTACAGTTACCGATCTAGTTCGTTTCTGTAATATAGCAACGGTGTGAGCTGTCTGGTTGAGTCCTGGGGATTCGGCTGTTGCTGCCTCCCCCCTTGTATTGTCGTCAGGGGCGTGTCTCCTTCTACTGGTAGTACTCCCGTGTCGACGGACAGCTCTCCAGTTCATTTTAGAACAGTCAGGAGGCTTGCCTCCTTGGGCGGATAATTTTCCTTCCGAGGGAAGTTTTTCCTGTCCAGGCTTGAGCTTTTCCTCTTTTGGGGGGTTCTTCTCTTGCCTTTTCTTCGTGCGACTATGCTCTTGGTGCTGAGTGGTCGCACCTGCAGTTTCGCTCAAGGGGCTGGGCAACTGCAGGAGCTCCTCTTCGGAGGATTGCTCCTTTTAGGTCACTGGCTGACCAGTCTCTTCCACGAAGTGTTTCTCTTTCGTTCGCGAGAGAGTACACTCATAGAGACTCCTCTTCGGAGGTTTCTTCTGTTGCTGTTGTCCTCCCTCGCCGTAAGGCCCACCGTCCGCCTCGTCGTAAGGGCCTCTCATCTCCCTATAAGGGTGCTTGAGGCACCTTTTTGAATCTCCGTTTGCAGCCTACAACTCCTTTTTCTCGATCTTCCGCCTTGGTGCAGATGGACAGCAGTCTGATCTCGTCTTCCGACGGGCAACGGTCTTCCCGACGGACAACGGTCTTCCCGACGGACAGCGGTCTTCCGACGGACATCAGTCTCCCGGCGGACAACGATCCCTTCGGGGCAAAGGGTTGCCCCCACGGGGGTTCTTCCCTTGCGTGTCAGGGTTTCCCTGCGCGCCCTTCTGCTCATCAGCGCTCTCCTGTTCGTCAGCGCTTTCAAGATGATCTTCCCTGCGGTTCCTGTTACGCGCCCTGTGCGCCCACGTTCGCCCTCGCGATCTAGAACTTCGGTTCAGGTCGGGGTCAAGGACTCTTCTTCTTGCGCAGGCTTCCACGCGTAGCCTTCTGCTCGTCAGCGATCATCAGCTCGTCAGCGATCATCAGCTCGTCAGCGATCATCAGCTCGCCAGCGATCGTCAGCTCGTCAGCGATCATCAGCTCGCCAGTGATCTCCGGATCGCCCACGTGTGTTACAGCTGGCACGCCAACGTTCTCCAACACTTCTGAAGGAACATGGTTTGCCAGCTACTAGCTCACCTGCGGATGCTGATCGCCATCGCGCGACCCTCAACTGCGGATGCTGATCGCCATCGCGCGACCCTCAACTGCGGATGCTGATCGCCATCGCGCGACCCTCAACTGCGGATGCTGATCGCCATCGCGCGACCCTCAACTGCGGATGCTGATCGCCATCGCGCGACCCTCAACTGCGGATGCTGATCGCCATCGCGCGACCCTCAACTGCGGATGCTGATCGCCATCGCGCGACCCTCAACTGCGGATGCTGATCGCCATCGCGCGACCCTCAACTGCGGATGCTGATCGCCATCGCGCGACCCTCAACTGCGGATGCTGATCGCCATCGCGCGACCCTCAACTGCGGATGCTGATCGCCATCGCGCGACCCTCAACTGCGGATGCTGATCGCCATCGCGCGACCCTCAACTGCGGATGCTGATCGCCATCGCGCGACCCTCAACTGCGGATGCTGATCGCACGACCCTGCATGATCGCCCGCTTACGCATGCTGCTCCTCATCGCTCAACCCTGAACGATCGCCCTCCTGCGGATGCTGATCACCATCGCACCCTTTCACGCGATCATTCACCTGCGCATGCTGCTCGCCATCGCACAACCCTGCACGATTGCCCGCTTACGCATGCTGCTCCTCATCGCACAACCCTGAACGATCGCCCTCATGCGGATGCTGATCACCATCGCACCGTTTCACGCGATCATTCACCTGCGCATGCTGCTCGCCATCGCACAACCCTGCACGATTGCCCGCTTACGCATGCTGCTCCTCATCGCACAACCCTGAACGCTCGCCCTCTTGCGGATGCTGATCACCATCGCACCCTATCACGCGATCATTTACCTACACATGCTGCTCGCCATCGCTTACCGCCAGCGATCTTCTTCACCTACGCGGCAGCACGATCCCTCGCCGTCACGCCATCGCTTGCGTTCGTCGCCTCGAACACGTGTTCATTTACCTGCCCACCCTCACGCCCATTCGCCTGCGCGCCCGCGCGATCGCTCGCCTGCGCGCCCGTGCGATCGCTCGCCTGCGCGCCCGCGCGACCGCTCGCCTGCGCGCCCGCTCGCCTGCGCGCCCGCTCGCCTGCGCGCCCGCGCGACCGCTCGCCTGCGCGCCTGTGCGCCCGCGCGACCATTCGCCTTTGCGCGACCGTTCGCCCTCGCGCGACCATAGTTCGCGGCGAATTCCACAGCCGGTGGTAGCAGCAGGGACGCGTGCTCCTAGGCGGCACTCGGGATAACCTCCATCCAAGCACAGGTTGGTAGTGCAGGACGAAGACAGGTCAGTACAGCATTCTTCCCCACCTTCTTTTCAGGCAGGAACCGTCGTGTCCACTCCAAAGGATCGCCCGATCCCTTTCACCTTAGCGAGGATTTCGGACTCTGTGTCCTTGGAGCAGCAGACATGGTTTGATCCGCTGGCACGGGCGTTAATGAGGGTTATGAAACCAGCACTCGCCAGCCAGGGTAACAAACCAGCGGCTGTCTCTCCTACGTTGAAGAGAAAGAGAGGAGTGGACTTCGTGGTCTCCATCGGACAAGGGGTGACTGCTTACCTCTTCCTCTGGGAGCTTACCAGGTTCTTTCCCTCCTCGGTTACGGCCCGAGGTTTGGTTCAAGGAAGCTACAGGAAGATCAAGGGTACTTTCCTCCTCTCGAGCTCAGGCACCTTGGCCTTTCGTCGTTAAGTATCTACTTGCGGACAAGCTCGATGTTGTACCATCTGGACGCGCTGACTGAAGGCTTCCTTCGGGTGTCTCATCTGTGGAGGTCAACGACCTCAGACACCCTTCCATCCTTGAGAAGAGTTTTGTCTTTGCCCAAGGACAGAGACTTAGACAGCTGCTGTGCGGAGTAAATCGACTTCCGGTTTCACTCCTCCAAGGCGCTTTCTTCCAGACTCTGCAGGGCTCCAGCTCCCTTTTTCTTTCAACCACGTCGGCCTAAGTTATCGGCTACGACAACTGGGACAAGGTGTCCAATTGCAGTTTCCTACTGTCAGGAACAGATGGCACGGGAGACTCCCCCGGGGGGGCATAGTCCTAAAAGGAGTTCACGAACTCTAGGATTGCAGGTTTTTTCGCTGGGAGGATGCTTAAGGTTACTCATCCGAATGACAGCTTCCCGATGCCCATTCCCGCACAATCTCTGTGAGTAGCCAAGGATATCGCGCCTGCCGTCTCTGTCAGCGAATTCAGTGTCTCTGAACCTCTATGCCATAGCATCAGCAGAGTTGCCCGGTTGGGCAGAATGATCCATACCTTAGGCGAAGGTCTTCCTTAGGATCATCGACGGCTTCACCCCCGGCCCCCTCAGTCGATCCTTTCTTGTAAGGAAGGATCTGAGAGGGGATGTCCATAGTCGACCTCTCAGCCCTGATCAAGTTTGTCGAACAAACTTCGGCCAGCGTAGACCAGCAGAATCGATCAGACTGGTAACGAGGCGACAGGACTCCTTTAACCCTGGATCGGAAGGACGGGTACTTTCAGTTTCCATTCCATCCATCTTCCAGGGTGCTCGTCGAATTCAGCCTAAACTGCAAGTATTCCTGCTTATGATGCATTGTGGCTATCCCGCCGTGGCATAGCAGGTTTGTTTCCCCAGAGAACTCTCCCTGCCTTCCTCTTGGCCGCTCAGGTGCAGACTTCCGCCTCCTCTGCTGTTTGGAGGGCTAGTCAACTCCGGTAGGTTCGGGTTTCGACCTTCTTCAGCGCCGGGAAAAGCTTCCGGATGCTGACCATAAGTGTGGGCTCATGGTATTTTGCTTGGAGCCTTCTCTTCCTCTGCCTCAACATCTGGAGTATCTGGCCATGATATTGAGTCAACGGCCTTACCACGTTGGAAACCCCGCTTCTCGTCCGTCCAGCGAGGTTAAGCAACGTCGGTACTTGGATGGGTGACCACCTGGGGACGCCAGATTCTGTTACCACATCCTCCGAGCCTTCCTTTCGGTTGACTGTGGCAAGATTGAGGAGAGTCGCAGTACCTGTTCTCAGTCAAGCAGAGTTTTCAGCCCTACCTTGGAACGTTTCCTAGTTCTTCTTTCCTCATTGACCCGTTTATAGTCCGAACGGTCGCCTCAGGATAAGTTCCATGTGGGGCGATCCAAGTTCCGGTGGCTTCAGGCAATGTTTAACCGGACTCCCTGGCCCTATGGGACCAGCGGAACTATTAAACCTGCAATGGGTGTTGACCTATGGAGCCTCTTGATGGTAGTGGATATTCTCGTCCTTTCCCCACATTCTTGATGCGGTTCTCGGACTCGTCAAAGGAAAGGGGGGGGGGGGGGGGCATGTTCCGGTCCAGGCCTATGGTCAAGACCTGAAGGATACCTCTCCATCATTCAGGCAGGCTTAAGGGCCTTAGTCTGGCCCCTCTTCAGATCCTACCGCTCCTGCCAAGTCGCCCCGTTGCGTGTCGACTTCATGCTAACCAGCAGGGGACGCATTTTCACACCTTCACATCTTGCAGTAGAGATACCGGGATGATTGAGATTCTCTCAATTCCACCATCGGCTCTCTCATTCCAGGCAGGGGAATGTTTCTCTCAGACTATCCGAGCAGAGCCTCATAGAGAGAGTGTACCTAGGGGTCTTTGACCTTGGGTAACCAGCAAGTGCTGGTCTGGGGGACCTGATCGCGACAGCTTGGAACCTCAAGCTTCCGCTAGTCTTCCCCCCAGTCTCAGACCCCGAGACTCTGGCAAGATGCATTCCGGTGATGGTGGGACAACTTCGACGCCTGCGTCTTCCCTCCTTTTTGTCTGCGGACAATGGGTCTCAACAAAACCAGGTTGTCTGTCAACCTTTCAATGGGAGAGCTCCACTGGGACTATGCGCAGAACGGTTTCTGGACCCTCTGCTTCCCCTGACGGAACTCCCGGGAGAGCTTCTCCCACGGCGCAGACTACTCAAGCAACCACACTGCGACATCTCTCCCGAACCGGGGCGTCGCTTCGGCTTCATGCCTGGAGACACTACGCTTCCTCCTCTAGAAGAGACAACCCGCTACAGTCGCGGTACGGAGGTCGCGTCATCTGCGATAGTCATCCACAGGGGTCTCCCAGGCAAAGTGAAGAGTCTAAGGTGGTTGGTGCCGTGGGAGATATACCTCTTCCCGTGAGGCCTCTTCTCCAGCAATAACGGTCTTATTGCCTTTCGGCGGGAGGAAACTCCTTTCCGCTCTTGGCAATGAAGCCTGTCGCTCAGCCTTTCCCTGACCTTCAGGCTTAAAGGAATAACTTTTTCCTGCCCGCTGGATCTATCCTCGCTCATGCGAAGCTACGATCGTCCCTGCCCTAGTCGGAGGAAGACCTCCAACTTGGAGCATGGCTCGGACTTTTAGTCCTTTAAGAGATCTTCTCAAGACCCTTTTACGACAGGCCTCGGATTGTATTCCGCCTTGGGTCTTCTGCTCACTCTGGCCACGGCCAGTGTGTAAGCAATCTTCTTGATCTCTTACTACTCCCCCCTTTCTAAGGAAGAGGGGAAGGCAACATTCAGGCTCGCTCCTGAGTTGTTGGCTAGACTCAGAATCTGAGGGTCCCGACCCTTCGGTCCGATTCATTCAAGATTTCGAGTCTCCATTCTGTGTCTGATGTCCCAAGACCTTCTCTTTCTTGCCAGTAAGGAATCGAGAGGTTAGCGCTGGGACCAGCTGCAGTTTGGCCTCAGTTGCAGCCGATTTGGGAACACAAGGAGGACATGGGGGGAGAGTCACCAGTATACCTCTTCAGCCCGGACTCAAGGACATTCATCTCGACCTGTCTTCAGACCCTCCCCCGTCACGTCGCCCTACAGCACGATGTTGGATACATCGCAACGTCCCTCGCCTTCGAGTAATACTACTCTGTGACGCAGGTGCTACAAGCTGGAGTCTGGAAGCGTCTGATGACCTTCGCAGCCCGCTTCCTGCAGGGCGTGACCCACAGGAGTCTCGATACGTTTTCTATCGCTCTGTGGTGGCTACACAACAGCTGGTCTAACCTCAGGCTCCTTTTGGACAGGTAGCAGAAGGTTGAGGGCATTGTTATCAGGTTTTAGTCTGCATGAACGAAAGAAGTATGTCTGGCCCTTACTTCTTTCTTCATCATCCCCTCTACGGGGAAGCAGCATCCTGGTCTCTGCATAGCTGACCTCGAACCTCTGCAGGTAAACCATGCTTCCTTGTGTTCCGAGTATTGAGTCAATACTGTCGCGTCCCCCATACCCTGACGAGGTGGTATTGGGAACGTCCTAACCCAGAGTTCCTTCTGGAACTCCAGGTCAACTGCCTAAGACGGGTCACACTTCTTCCTTCACACACAAGCTTACGTAGGCCACATGGTTCCTTGCGGAGCAAGGAACTTGTGAGGTGCAGGGACTCCTTTTCTCGAGTGCGACTCACTCGGATTCTGAGTCCCCGGGTAAAGCCAAAGCCAGTATGGCTGGGGACTTTCCACCCTTCCTAAGGGATAAGTCACCCTTTGTAAATAGCGTGGTTTGTATTTCGGTTACGGAACAAATGACAAATTCGAAGATAATTTGTATTTTTCCTAACCATACAAACCTTAGCTATTTACACATATTTGCCCGCCAGCCCTGTCCCCCAAGACAAGTCCTACCTCTAAGTGAAAGTGAGTATTCACCTGTGTGTGAGGGGGAGGAGGGGTAGCTAGCTACCACTCCCCTACCCCCCGCTAACTAGCGCGGGGGTAATACACCCTCGTTAAATTCTAATGGCTCGCCATTTCAGCTACGCTAAAAGTAATAACCCTTTGTAAATAGCTAAGGTTTGTATGGTTAGGAAAAATACAAATTATCTTCGAATTTGTCATGTTTGAGTTAGTTTTGATTCTGGTTGAGGGTCATTTGTTTGTTTATTTGCTGATATCTTCTTCTTCTTTGTCTACATCTTTACCCACTTCTATGTGGGGTCAATGTTTCTGGTCAGCTTTCTCCATCTACCTCCGTCCCACACCTCATCACCGGTTAATCCCTTTGATCGAAGGTCATCTTTGATACAGTCCACCCACCTTCGCTTTGGTCTCCCTCTCCGTCTTGCTCCCTGTACCTCCATTTCTATTACTCTCCTCCCAATATACTGTTCATCTCTTCTCATGACATGACCATACCACCTCAGTCTACTTTCTTCACCGGTTAATCCCTTTGATCGAAGGTCATCCTTGATACAGTCCACCCCCCTTCGCTTTGGTCTCTCTCTCCTTCTTGCTCCCTGTACCTCCATTTCTATTACTCTCCTCCCAATATACTGTTCATCTCTTCTCATGACATGACCATACCACCTCAGTCTACTTTCTTCACCGGTTAATCCCTTTGATCGAAGGTCATCCTTGATACATTCCACCCACCTCCGCTTTGGTCTCCCTCTCCTTCTCGTTCCCTGTACCTCCATTTCCATCACTCTCCTTCCAATATACTGTTCATCTCTTCTCATGACATGACCATACCACCTCAGTCTACTTTCTCGGATCTTATCTGATAGATTTCTAGCTCCTGTGGTACCCCTAATTACCTCATTCCGTATCTTATCTCGTCTTGTTTATTTGCTGATAGAATACTTTAAAACAATATTATATTGTATTTAAAAGTTTCAAATAGTTCAGAGGGTTTATGTCTGAAACTGAACACAGGTCTTTCAGTCCTTTGAAGAAAGTTTTTAAGTTTAATTATTTTATCCATAGGTAGAGTATTAGCGAGTAATGTCTGAGGTACCACCGAGGAAGAAACTACGTCAGATGTCTCTAGTGGATATGTTCAAACCAGGGAAAAAGGGTGAGTTCTGTCTGAAAATATTTTTCCTTCCGGAGAATATATGCAATAACATTAATTTGGCTTTCACAAAGGGTTATATTTTTATGAATAGAACTTACCTGGCAGTTATATATATATAGCTGAGTCTCTGACTGCGGCAGAATTAAATCGAAAAGTTTCGGCAACCTCACCTTGCAAATAGCATTCGCACAAACACGATAATGAATTTTCTCACTCATGATAATAAAGGAAAAAAGACAAAAAACAAAAACAACACGATTGCCAAATCCCAACACAGTGTACTTCACCAAAAACGAAGTCCAAACAGGCGATGAAGGGAAAGCGATCCGAAAAACTCTGAAAGGCGGACCAACGATGTTGTCGATCCGGCCGGCAGAGATAATCTGAGGAACAGAAAATGGGAATGATTCCAAGTACCACCCTGTAAGGGTTGTTAACCATCTAACCACACAACCACCACAAGGCGGTTGCCGCGATTTTCGATTTAATTCTGCCGCAGTCAGAGACTCAGCTATATATATATAACTGCCAGGTAAGTATTCATAAAACTTTGTTTTATCATAAAAACTCCATTTTGCAAAATTGTTCTGTTGCAACTGTTACAATTAATTAAAATAATTTCTTATTTACGTATTTGTTGATAAAGTATGCTGGGAGTATTCTGCGATAAAGTTAGTGAAATAATCTTTTTTGTTTCAGATTTAAAAGTTTTGGAAAATATAAGAAGTGAAGACGATACACAAGAATCAAATTTAGACCATTCTCCTACACTTACCACTGATACCAACTCTGCCTCTAGTGTAATGTTTTCAGGGGAAGAAGAAACATTTGGTGAGAGTTTTGCAGAAAAGGAAAAAAGCCCCCAGAAACAGATAGCGAAGAAACACCTCATCGGTAAAAACAAGAAAAAGCGCAGACATATGGCAGATCCAAATTTGAACACTGTTCCTAAAGGGTCAGCAGGAGTGTCGAAGGACGCTCACAGGGAGTCTTCGGATGTATCACCATCCAAGGTAAAATTATGTAGATTAGTTAGGAGCAATTAATCATCGAGTCAAATTTTATATGTTCATTTAAAACATTTCAATGCTTAACCCTTTTACCCCCAAAGGACGTACTGGTACGTTTCACAAAAGCCATCCCTTTACCCCCATGGACGTACCGGTACGTTTCACTAAAGCCATCCCTTTACCCCCATGGACGTACCGGTACGTCCTCGCAAAAAAATGCTATAAAATTAATTTTTTTTTCATATTTTTGATAATTTTCTGAGAAAATTCAGGCATTTTCCAAGAGAATGAGACCAACCTGACCTCTCTATGACAAAAATTAAGGCTGTTAGAGCAATTTAAAAAAATTATACTGCAAAATGTGCTGGGAAAAAAATAACCTCCTGGGGGTTAAGGGTTGGAAATTTCCAAATAGCCTGGGGGTAAAAGGGTTAATACAAGATGATCACAGAATATTAAATATTAAGTTATCGTATTTGACATTGTATATTATCCCTTTTACCCCCAAGCTATGTGGAACTTTCATGCACATTTTGCTATATATTTTTTTAAATTGCTCTAACAGCCTTAATTTTTGTCATAGAGAGGTCTGGTTGGTCTCATTCCTTTGGAAAATGCCTGAAGTTTCTGATAAAGTTATCAAAAATATGCAAAAAAAAAATTTAAATGCCGGTTTTTTGCAAGGACGTACCAGTACGTCCACAGGGGTAAAGGGATGAGTTTTGTGAAACGTACCAGTACGTTCATTGGGGGTCAAAGGGTTAATACAAGATTATCACTAAATATTAAATATTAAGTTATTGTAATTTACATTGTATATTATGATGCCTCTATTTTAGTATTTTAGTCTAATTCTAGTGTTACCCCCATAGATATCATGGAGAGGATGCCCCTTGTCAACCTTACAAGTCCTGAGTAACTGTAGCCGTCATGTTCCTACTGTTCATCTAGCTTCTGATCACACTGTATTGGTTAAATTACCTATACCAGACACTGGACCTCCGGAGCCTCATCCCTCATCTTATTCGGATATTTGGGATCAGCATCATGTCCGTATGCCGTGTTCTCCAAAGAGTCTTTATCCGATCGCTTCTGTAAGTATTGCAGCTGTTTCACTTTGGTGTTCCGTCTTTGTACATACATACATACCAAAGGCACTTCCCCCAATTTTGGGGAGTAGCCGACATCAACATGTGAAACAAAACAAAAAAGGGGACCTCCACTCACTACGTTCCTCCAGCCTAACCAGGGACTCAACCGTCTTTGTAGCCCCTTTTAACATAGAATGTTAATACTATAATACATATTTTTTTCTAATTTTGGACATCTGAACTTTAATAAATGTTTAGGTTGAATGTATCTACTGTATAAAGTATTGACTTTGAAAAGTTCTTCACATGTAAGAAATTATTTTTTATGAATCTTACCTCAAGGTCACAATGCTTACCTATAAAGCGTGAGCTTTCAACATTTAACATAGAAAAAATAAATTCCTTACGTACCTTCTCCAGGGATTGCCCAATTCAGAGCCTTAGTCCAGGGAAGTAGCCCCTGATTGGAGCCCCCACGTTCCCACTCCTATTTCTTGGTCCTCACAATATTTACGTTATACAGTGTACAGACTTGATTGTGTGATAGGCATTATTGATTTTTCCTTTTAATTTCAACGCTAATGATTTACCTTTGTTACTTACATAGTTGCTTTAAGGGCTGTGTTTCTGGTCCTGTACATCAGGGGAACCCTACTCTCTACAGGACCACAGTTATTTTATCATGTTCGTTCAAAAGCATTCAATATTTCACACTGTGTATTGCTCGTTTATTGTTAAATCCACACTATCGAAGCACTAGGAGATAAAAAAGGTTTTCAGATTCTTTTTGAAAGCCTTAATATCTTCAGTGTTTTGGATGTCTATTGGAAGCTTATTGTATAGTCTCAGGGCTGCATATTTGAAGGCTCTATAGCATACAGTAGACATATCTAGGTTCCAATAATTTAAAATCATCTGTAACTATTGTCGTGTCAACATGATTGTTAGCTGCACAATATGTAGCAATTCTCTTAGATATTTTAGACGTCTTGTTCTGATGACAAGATGGTTTATTTTATATATTTTAAACTCGATTCATGCTTTAATAGGCAGCCAGTGCAAATCACTTAGTATAAGAATGATCCTTTCTTGGGGTGGGACACCTTTTTTTGTTTTGCTCCTCTGTTTATTATGTTTTGTAATCTCTTAAGTTGCACTTTAGGTACATTTTAGTAGATGGAGTTACAGTAGTCAATCCTGGTAATAACACAGTTTATCTCAAGTTTCTTTACATAATGTTCATCCAGGTACAGTACCTCTTAATAAAAGCAATGTTTCTAAGATGATAACCAGCAGTTTTTACTATATTTATTTGGGCATTGAAAGACAAGTTACAATCAAGAGATATGCCTAGATCACAAACTTTTCTAGATATCGGTGAAGAGTTGTTATTTGTGTTTATTTGAATATCACCCAAGTTTCTTACACATTTTTGTTTTTGAATAGCCATAAACTCGGTTTTATTTTCATTTAATTTTAGTTGTTAGTTTGTCATCCATTCCCTAACTGGCAGGAATTCTGTTGAGAGTTTCAGTAGTGTCATCTATATCTTTCAGGGAGAGAGAGTGAGAGGGTGAGTGAGTGAGTCATTTTCTTATGGAAATACAAAACAGAATAAGTGAAGTCTGTAATTATTTTTATTTGCAGGGAAATGAGGCATTAGCAGTGAGATGGTCTGTTATTTGTAAAGCCCTGAAGAGGGAGATGAAATGTGTTAACGATCTACAGAGAACAATTTTGGAGTACAATACTCGATATGCTGAGAAGTGGAATTTCAAAGGACTTCACGAACTTATAGATGAGGTGAGCTTTTTGCTTATGATTATATACCGACATTTCAGAACTTTTTGCTTATGATTATATACCGACATTTCAGAACTTTTTGCTTATGATTATATACCGACATTTCAGAACTTTTTGCTTATGATTATATACCGACATTTCAGAACTTTTTGCTTATGATTATATACCGACTTTTCAATATTAAACTTACCCGATGATCATATAGCTGCAGCCCTGCTGCCCGACAGAAAAAACCTACGGGCGGAATACGCCAGCGATCGCTATACAGGTGGGGGTGTACATCAACAGCGCCATCTGTCAAGTAGGTACTCAAGTACTCGATGTCAACAAAGAACCAATTTTCCCTCGGTCGTGCCACTGGCAAGACCTACTAAATACGCCGTCCCTAACTGGATTTGTTTTCACAACGATTTGGTGAAGTACACTATTCCAGTTTTGAGCTTTCGCTATGCAGGGGTTTTTTCTTCATTTCAAAACTTGAACTCGTTTTGGATAGATTTAATTATGGTGACGAAGAGAGTATGGACTCTCTTTCACTTTTAAATGGCCGACCCTTCCCTTAGACGGAAGTGTGTTTAGGTTTTTGGTAATTTTGCTTAACACGTTATAGATCCATTTATTTTATATCTCTCCGCCTTTTTAGGCCTCTTCGGTTAACTTTCCAATTACAGTATTATAAACTTATAAAAAATAAATTTTTATGTTTGTTTATATGCGACCTTTCCTAATAGTAGGCGGTCCTAACTTGGAACCGAAGTTAATTAACATTGAGCCCGTTATATCGTATTTAACCTTTAAAGAATTTAATACTTTTTTAATTTTAATGTTTTATGGAAGAATTTCTTTGATAGTCTCGTACTGTTTTCAAAGATGAACTAACGTTTAGTTTTTAGTCTCCGCAGTTGTTGACGTTCAGAACGTTCAACTTGCGCTCTATCGTTACGATAGAGAGAGAGTGTATCACGGTTTCACTTTGCATAAGAGTAAACCGATTCTAGCGTTTCGTTCATTCTTTCTTAGCTTAAATGGTTTAAATTCTAAATAAAGGAACTTTTTATTTGGGAAACCTTTCAGTTTTTTCCTTTAGCAAATAACATGTTTTAACGATATATAATTGGGCTCTTCTCTCAGGTGCTAAATCAAGAGAGAAGAGAGAGAGAGATAGAGACGGAGGGAGAGAGAGGAGAATAAACGTTTCGTTCAAGCGGGTAACGTTGTTCTCGTTTTTTTACTCTTCTCCCTAGTCGCTGTAGGGGAAGAAGGTAAAACGTTTCTAGGGTTTTATTCTTGTTCCCAGGCTTTATGCGGTGAGAGATTGTAAACGTAGTTTATTTGATCTAGTGTTTAGTCTCTTTTCCAGCCACTGAATTCTTTATCTTTATTTATGTTTTTCTGTTGCATTGTAAAACTGTTTTCGCAATTACTACCTTTTAATGAAGGATAGGATTGCGTGTTTCAGGTAGAAATCAGTTAAAGTTTCGATTTCAGTGAAATAAGTGCAAACAGAAAATCAAAAGTGATAAAGTGATATGCGCAAAGTGTTACAGTGTTGCGTCCGAGGGTTCGTCTGTTCGTGCCAGTTGTTCACCTAGTCCGGGACCTCTTACAAGCTCCCAAGCCCAGGGGAGAAGTAATGTCGAACGACTTATGGGTTCCACAGGCCTTGATCGACGAACAGACGTTTTTCCCTCCGTGGTTTCGGGCGTATCTACACACGTTTGCCGACGTGAGATCGCCCCACCCACACAAAGACGAGAGAGCCCATTTATTCCTCGTCTGCGGAAGAGGTTTCTCGTAAGAAACCATGGACTAAATCTTGCAGCTTTTAAGTGCAAGTCGGTCCCTTCCGCGCAAGTCCAACGGCCTAGGTGTAGCCACTGGGTCAGTTCGGACTCGCTGCAGTCATCCGACGACTGCACACCTCCCAAGAGAGGCAAGGTGGTACCGCAACAGGCAGTAACTCCGTCTGTTGCCGCACCAGCTGTTTTAGACCCTCAGTCACAACGGACAGTAGCTCCGTCTGTTGCCGTTTTTTGTAGACCCTATGTGGTCTTTACTGCAGTCTATGCAGACTCAGTTAGCTGCGGTTATGCAGGAGTTTCGTGCGGAGAAGGTTGACACTGCTCTCGTTAGCCTACAACCTGCCACTGTTGTGCGCCCAGCTCACGCTGAGGCTGCCTGCTCCCACACTCCGGCTGCGGAGAGCTCCACCTCCGATGCGCAATCGACCCTGCCAGACGCATGTTAACGTTAGCCGACGTGCGGCTCCCTCCGTTAACATGCGTGAGCTACCGCATCAGCAGTGGGAAGGTGGAGTCAAGCTGCCGTGTTTTGACGCGATGCGTTAGTTTCCGCAACCCACGGCAGTCCCCACCACGCACCACCACTCCGCTTTGGTTGTTGCCTGCTCCCACACTCCGACTGCGGAGAAGGTTGACGATGCACCCGTTTGCCTACAACCTGCCACGGTTGTGCGCCCAGCATGGCTGCCTGCTCCCACACTCTTGTTGTGAGAGCTCCTCCACCCATGCGCTGTCGACCCTGCCAGACGCATGCTGACTCCCACAGACACACGGAGCACTCCGTTGCCGTGCGTGAGCTACCACAAGCTGCCGTGTTTTGACACGGTGTGTCAGCCTCCGCAACCCACTGTGGTTACCGCCACTCGCCCGCAGCAGACTAGTCAGTCAGGAGTTGAGGCTTCCCCACACAGCTTTGGTTGTTGCCAGCTCACAGACTGTCAAGCAGTTACATGACGTTGCCTTCTGGTCTGCTACTAATGCACCAGTGCTGTATGTCCTCACGCACCTGTTGTGGTTGACAGTTCAGTTTTTGACAGTTCACAGACTGTCAAACAGTTACATAACGTTGCCTTCTGGTCTGCTGCTTTTGCACCAGTGAGACCCTCACTGAGATAACCTAGCTTTTCTCGGACATGGTTCCTGTAGATGAGAAAGTGCTGTTCTCCCTCCTTCTGATATTCCTTTGAGGACTCTGTCATTTGGAGAGGAGCCTTAAGCTGCTTAGCCTCCTATGGACTTTAATTAAAGCATAACAAGGCTTCCAGAGATGGTAAATGGTTCCGCTTCAGTCGCTAACCCCGTCTGTTGCCATACCTGCTCCCATAGACCCTAATGGGCTTTGTTGCAAGACATGCAGTCCAAGCTTGTGTCCTTGTTAGAGGATTTTTTACGGAGAAGAACCTTCTAGACAACAACCTTCCTACCGGTTGGTTGTACGCCCTGTTGACGCTGAGGTATCCTACTCACGTCCGCCAGTTGAGATGGTTCCTCCACCGGTGCGACCCAGTGTGGGTTGCCAGTCGCACGTTGACGTTAAGCGACTCTCGGAGGTGGTTGTGGACGTTCAGTGTGTCACTAGGAAGACGTTCAACAACCAGCAGAGGTGACTTGTTGTGACGCAGTGCGGCAACCTCAGCAACCCTGTAGGGGGTTGACTGCACAACCCAGACAGTCTAGGGTTGACGCTGTACTTCCTCGCGTCCCCATGGTTGACAGTTCACAGACTGTGCAGCAGTACCATGATCTTGTGTCCGGCTCCGTCACGCATCCACCAGTGCGACCGGATTCAGCGAGTCAGACGTTGCCCACTCCGTTGCCGTTTCCTCATCAGTTTCGGATGAGGAACCCTCTGATGAGGACATTGCTGAACAAGACGATCAACCCCCAGCCCTGCTATCCATCCAGGAGATGCTGAAGAAGGAACACTGCCCTGTCAGGCTGTGGATGAGTCTGGTTAGGACACTGTCATCCGTGGTTCAATTTGTGTCACTTGGAAGACTACACCTCCGTCCTCTTCTGTATCATCTAGCTTTTCACTGGAAAAGGACAAGACGCTAGAAGCGGTCTCGATCCCGGTTTCCGGAAAGATAAAGTCTGGTCTGACTTGGTGAAAGGACTTTATCAACCTTTGAAAGGGTCTTCCCCTGACTGTTCAGACTCCCAACCACGTTCTCTTCTCGGACGCATCGGACGTAGGCTGGGGTGCGACATTAGGCGGTAGGGAATGCTCGGTATTATGGAACTCGAGTCAAAGGACAATGCATTTCAACTGCAAGAAGCTTCTGGCAGTACGTCTGACCTGGAAAAGCTTCAGGTCTCTCCTTCAAGGCAAAGTGGGGAGGTGAACACGGTCAACACCCTGCTTTGACGTACATCTCCAAGCAAGGAGGGACCTACTCTCTGACATGGTACGAGTTCGCAAGAGACCTCCTCTCCTGTTCAACAGGTCTAGACTTTTCACTAGTAACGAGGTTCATCCAAGGCAACTTGAATGTCATAGCAGTTTGTCTCAGTAGGAAGGGACAAATAATTCCAACATATTGGACCCTCCACAAGGTTGTATGCAAGAGACTTTGGGCCACCTGGGGCCAGCCAACCATAGATCTCTTCGCAACCTCGATGACCAAGAGGCTCCCAATACTTTGCTCACCTATCCCGGACCCAGCAGTAGTTCATATAGATGCCTTTCTACTAGATTGGTCACATCTAGATCTATATGCATTCCCTCCGTTCTAGATTGTCAACAAGGTACTGCAGAAGTTCGCCTCTCACGAAGGGACAAAGTTGACGCTAGTTGCTTCCCTCTGGCCCGCGAGAGAATAACTCACCGAGGTACTTCGATGGCTAGTAGACGTTCCCAGAACACTTCCCCTAAGGGTGGACCTGCTACGTCTGCCACGCGTAAAGAAGGTACTCCAAGGCCTCCACGCTCTTCGTCTGACTGCCTTCAGAATATCGAAAGACTCTCGAGAACTAGAGGTTTTTCGAAGGAGGCAACCAGAGCGATTGCTAGAGCAAGGAGAACATCCACCCTTAGAGTCTACCAATCGAAGTGGGAAATCTTCCGAAACTGGTGCAAGTCAGTATCCGTATCCTCGACCAGTACCTCTGTAACTCAAATAGCTGACTTCCTCTTATACCTGAGGAAAGAACGATCTCTTTCAGCTCCCACTTTCAGGGTTACAGAAGCATGTTGGCATCAGTCTTCCGTCACAGAGGCTTAGATCTTTCCAACAATAAAGATCTACAGGACCTCCTTAAGTCTTTTGAGACCACGAAGGAGCGTCGTTTGGTTACACCTGGTTGGAATTTAGACGTGGTTCTAAGATTCCTTATGTCAGACAGGTTCGAACCACTTCAATCAGCCTCCCTGAAAGATCTCACCTTTAAGACTTTTCCTGATATGCTTAACCTCAGCTAAAAGAGTCAGTGAGATTCATGCCTTCAGCAAGAACATCGGATTCTCATCCGAAACGGCTACATGTTCTACAACATGGTTTTCTAGCCAAACACGAGCTGCCTTCTCGGCCTTGACCAATATCGTTCGATATTCCAAACTTATCGTATGGTTGGAAATGAACTAGAAAGAGTATTATGTCCTGTAAGAGCTCTTAAGTTCTATTTTAAAAACCTTTACGAGGCCCGTCTGAAGCTTTATGGTGTTCAGTTAAGAATCCATCTTTGCCTATGTCAGAGAATTCTTTATCCTATTTTATCAGACTGTTAATACGAGAAGCTCATTCCCTTCTGAATGAGGAAGACCAAGCTTGGCTGAAGGTAAGGACACACGAAGTTAGAGCTGTCACAACTTCCGTGGCCTTTAAACAAAATAGATCTCTGCAAAGTATATTCGACGCAACCTATTGGAAAAGCAAATCAGTGTTCGCGTCTTTTATCTTAAGAATGTCCAGTCTCTTTACGAGAACTGCTACACTCTGGGACCATTCGTAGCAACGAGTGCAGTAGTGGTGGGGGCTCCACCACTACAATTCCCTAATTCCAGAACCTTTTTAATCTTTCTCTTGAAATATTTTTGGGTTGTCCGGAAGGCTAAGAAGCCTTTCGCATCCTACTTGATTTGGCGGGTGGTCAAAATCATTTCTTGAGAAGCGCCTAGATTAGAGGTTTTGATGAGGCCCTTTAGTATGGGTTGCAACCCTTCATACTTCAGCTCCTAGGAGTCGCTCAGCATCCTATGAGGATCGCGAGGCTCAGTAAGGAAGACGTACTTAAAAAGGCAGAGTAATTGTTCAAGTCGTCTTCCTTACCAGGTACTTATTTATTTTATGCTTGTTATTTTGAATAACTGCTAAAATGAAATACGGAATACTTAGCTCATAATAATGTCAACATGTAATGCTGGTCTCTACCCACCCCCCTGGGTGTGAATCAGCTATATGATCATCGGGTAAGTTTAATATTGAAAAATGTTATTTTCCTTAGTAAAATAAATTTTTGAATATACTTACCCGATGATCATAAATTAAAGGACCCACCCTTCCTCCCCAATAGAGACCCAGTGGACAGAGGAGAAAATTGGTTCTTTGTTGACATCGAGTACTTGAGTACCTACTTGACAGATGGCGCTGTTGATGTACACCCCCACCTGTATAGCGATCGCTGGCGTATTCCGCCCGTAGGTTTTTTCTGTCGGGCAGCAGGGCTGCAGCTATATGATCATCGGGTAAGTATATTCAAAAATTTATTTTACTAAGGAAAATAACATATTTCAGAACTTTTTGCTTATGATTATATACCGACAGTTCAGAACTTTTTGCTTATGATTATATACCGACATTTCAGAACTTTTTGCTTAGGTTTATATACCGACATTTCAGAACTTTTTGCTTATGATTATATACCGACATTTCAGAACTTTTTGCTTAGGATTATATACCGACATTTCAGGACTTTATTGTAACAGTATAGTGTAGATAACATTGTCCATTTACCATAGTTTTTCACTATTGTTATTTATGGCAATCATTTGAACTGTCATGTATTACTTTACTGCAACAGCTTTGGTAAGCAGCTCTTCTGGGTGAAGGACAGTACAAAATCAAACCATTGTTTTCTAGTCTTGGATAGTGCCATAACCTCTGTACCATGGCCTTCCACTGTCTTGGATTAGAGTTATCTACCTCTAGGGTACACTCAGGCATGCTGTTCGATATTATTTATCTTCCTTATTTTTTTGTTCCTAAGTTTTTATAGTTTATATATGAAAGATTCAATTTAATGTTGTTACTGTTCTTAGAATATTTTGATTGTATTAATTTTCTTGTTATTATTCATATCCTTGTTTCCTTTCCGTACTGGGCTATTTTTCCATGTTGGAGCCCTTGGGCTTATAGCATCTTGCTTTTCCAACTTGGGTTGTAGCTTAGCTTCTAATAATAATAATAACAGAGAATACAATTTGTAATCTTTATTATCAGCGCTTTATGTAAAAGAAGAGTTCTGGCCAGGTTACTTTTTGCTTCCCCGTTGGTGAAGAATACCCCACAACAGATAAGGTTTTATCATACAGTTTTGTTTCAACACACCTCTATCACTTCAGTCTAATTATGTTCCTTAGACACATACTAAATTAAGAGCAGTTAATACTCCTAGTCATCAGGTGTCTTTGTAGCAAATTGCCTCTTCGGGTGGATTTCTCTCTTCACCTGCACTGTAATTGTTCAGTGCCACTTTCCTCTTTGTAAGGGTAGAAGAGACTCTTTAGCTATGGTAAGCAGTTTTTCTAGGAGAAGGACACTCCAAAATCAAACCATTGTCCTCTAATCTTGGGTTGTGCCATAGCCTCTGTACCATGGTCTTCCATTGTCTAGGGTTAAAGTTCTCTTGCTTGATGGTACACTCGGGCACACTGTTCTATCTTATATCTTATTTCTCTTCCTCTTGTTTTTTTAAAGTTTTTATAGTTTATAAAGTGATATTTATTTTGATATTGTTGCTCTTCTTGAAATATTTTATTTTTCCTCGTTTCCTTTCCTCACTGAGCTATTTTCCCTGTTGGAGCCCCTGGGCTTATAGCATCTTGCTTTTCCAACTAGGGTTGTAGCTTAGCAAGTAATGATAATGATATTAATAATACTAGTAACATTGTAGTCCTTTTTTATTTTTTATCGCCTAACTATATACCTTCATTTTCTTATTCATGGTTTTCATATATACAAGTCATTTTTGATGACTAGTGGTATGATTTTCACTTTGTTACCTTCAGTTAGATTAAATTTGAATTTTACAGTATTTTTCTTCATTGAGAAGCACTGGGAGCTCCATGTAAGTAGTCTTCTCTTTGTAACCGCTGTATGAACTAATTTCTTTTTTGGAATATTTCGTATGTACTGCCATTTATTGTTTGCCGTTGCATTTAAAGGTAAATATTTTTGTTTTGCTAAGTAAAGGATACAGTATATAACCAGAGTTTTTTTTTTATTAGATTACTACACTTGTTTTCTTGGTTTTGGTGGCTACAGTGAATCCTCGCTACTTCGCTGTTCGACCATCGCGGATTCACCACTTCGCGGATTTTTTCCATAACCCATATATATACAGTAATATATATATATATGTATGCATGTATTTATGTATGCATGTATTTATGTATATATGTAGGTATGTATATGTGTATACATATAAATATATATATATATATATATACACACACACACATATATATATATATATATATATATATATATATATATATATATATATATATATATATATATATATATATACCAAAGGCACTTCCCCCAATTTTGGGGGGTAGCCGACAACAACAAGAAACAAAACAAAAAGGGGACCTCTACTCTCTACGTTCCTCCAGCCTCACCAGGGACTCAGCCGAGTTCAGCTGGTACTGCTAGGGTGCCACAGCCCAACCTCCCACATTTCCACCACAGATGAAGCTTCATAACGCTGAATCCCCTACTGCTACTACCTCCGCGGTCATCCAAGGCACCGGAGGAAGCAGCGGGGCCTACCGGAACTGTGTCACAATCGGTCGCCATTCATTCCTATTTCTAGCATGCTCTCTTGCCTCCCACATTATAATACAGTATAATTATTTGTGGTGAAAGATGGGGAGGGTGGGCGTATTTGCAACTCCACCTGTCCTGTGCAAAACACCATTTAATCAGCAGATTAGCAAAGTTAGAATAACATTGGGGTTCATCATACTCGGTTGGATGACTTCCTGGGCGAGTATCAAATTTAATCTATAAACACATGATGAAGTTGTTTGCTTGGTTGTAGGTGGTTGGCCTTTATGGTAGTAAGTCCTTGAAGACACACATTAACCAAAATATGAGGCCCTTCTTTTTGGGAGGTGCTGTTTAGTCTCTGAGGCCCTCCTCCCTCACCTCGTGTAGGGGACATTTGATTCTTACTCTAAGTACTTAAGATGGCTTGGTGCATTTAGTGTTTAACCCTTTTACCCCCAAAGGACGTGCTGGTACGTTTCACAAAACCCATCCCTTTACCCCCATGGACGTACTGGTACGTCCTTGCAAAAAAATGCTAATAAAAATTTTTTTTTTCATATTTTTGATAATTTTTTAAGAAAATTCAGGCATTTTCCAAGAGAATGAGACCAACCTGACCTCTCTATGACAAAAATTAAGGCTGTTAGAGCAATTTAAAGAAAATATACTGCAAAATGTGCTGGGAAAAAAATAACCCCCTGGGGGTTAAGGGTTGGAAATTTCCAAAGAGCCTGGGGGTAAAAGGGTTAATTAGCTGTATCGTTGTCTCCAGTATTTGCATTTGGTTCTCGGTGATGATGTGTCGTAAGGTCGCCAGGTGATTTCAGAACTGGAGATGCTGTGATGGATTTGATAGTGTCAGAACTCATAGGTCTCCCTATTATAAATATGGTTCTGTGAAGATTAGAAATTTGTTTTCAAGGAACTAAATTTTGTTATGATTAATGTGAATTTATATGACTTGAATGCTTTAGTAATTCACTCACCTTTATTTTTAACTAAATGAAATGTTTTTTGAAAAGCAGTATATGACCATATAGCAGTTTAAAAAGGGGATTTTGACGAAGGAAAAATCTATTTCTGGGCTCAACCTGTGTCGCCCAGTGAAATGCTCCTTAAAGCACCATTTCTAAGGTATAAATACTTCTAGATATACCAGAGAAAAAAGTTGCATGGAATGCCAGGAATATACTCTGCTCGCTCACCCTTATAGGGTGTCGGTTTAAAAACTGGGGCGTGTGACACCACTACCAGAGGTCCCTTACCAATTAGACTTCTCCCTCCTCAAAATCCCCCGTTACTATGAGGTGTCGTTCTATTTACAACTTCATTTGTCAGTCAAAAAGGAGACGTCTAGTGTGTTTAAACCACATTGTTCAGAGAATCTTGTTTTTTTTGTTTTTTTTGTAAAGAGCTAAGATAAGCATTTTGTAAAAAATTCAAGATAACTACTGTACTGTAATAAGCATTTGTAGCAATGCATTTAAACTCAATTTTTAGATGCAGTAAACTTTGAATGTTTGGAAAATAGTTACAAAATTTATAACTTTAATAATCATGTACAGTACAAAGAAGTAAAAAACTTGTTTACAACTTATCTCATCTGGCAGAGAGTAGCATGTGAAGCATGAGTGTTAAGGCCTACATATAAAAGGGATTACTTAAATCACTGCAACAAGAATTTAATTTAATTGTAAGTGCTAAGGAAATATGGTCAGATTAAATAAAAGGTATTTATGACAAGAATAGCTACCATATGCAGCCAAACATAACAGAATATGAAATGAATCTAAACATTTCCATGCATGAAAGAGAGTGAGTTTTCTTACACAATAGCTCTTCTTATCGAGTTATGCATAATCACTTCAATTTTCAGTTGGGCCTATGTGGTATAAATTTTATCTCTTTACTTTCAGGTTTTGTAGGTTTTTCTATTTTGATCTTAATACTTAGCAATGCTGTAGTCATTAACCCTTTTACCCCCAATGGACGTACTGGTATGTTTCACAAAACTCATCTCTTTACCCCCATGGACGTACTGGTACGTCCTTGCAAAAAAAACTGCTATTTGTATTTTATTTTGCATATTTTTGATAACTTTATGAGAAACTTCAGGCATTTTCCAAAAGAATGAGACCAACCTGACCTCTCTATGACAAAAATTAAGGCTGTTAGAGCAATTTTAAAAAATATATATTACAAAATGTGCTTGAAAAAAAAAACCCTGGGGGTTAAGGGTTGGAAAGTTCCAAATAGCCTGGGGGTAAAAGGGTTAATGCATCAATAATATATTTATATATACACTTTATATGTTTACCCAGATAATCATTTAAGCTAAGTTGTGGATGAACTCAAAATATCTATTTAGTTTAGTGTTTATTCAAAATTGATGAATTATATTTTTGTATGGTGATGGTTTGGCACTTTTTTTAAGTCTTATTTAAGGGAAATAAATCAATATCCTGAGACATTGGTAACAGATATGCATCAGTCCAAATTTTTGAAAGATTCCAGACGTAAGATATTTTCAATGAGCTAATATTTCAGTTAGTTCTCATAATTATGTTCTAATTAAAAGCTGGATTCGGATCATCCAATCCCGGAAAAGCAATGGTACGGTATACCTTTATCTCTGTCTATATACTGTAATATGTTTTTTTCCATTCCTCAGGAATTTGAAGATGAAGAACGGGAATACTTTTTCCAACACACACTACCAGCAATAGCTAATTTAGCCTTGGATCTTCCTAATATTGTCACGCAGCCTCCTCCCTTGCTCACCCGCCATTCTACACATTCTGTTACGCTGTCTCAAATTCAGGTCAGTTTTATAGGTTTACAAAAAATATTTGTTGCCTCGTATGTTTTTCTTGTGAGAGAATTGTTTTATATAGACGCTATGTGAATTGGATTCTATGTATTGTATTTGGAGTACCTGGGTTGCAAGTAAGAAAGTTTGGGCATTGTTGATAAACCATCTGGCCTCCCATTGTGTATACTGTAGTCTTGAGCAGCCTTTCTATTATTTAGTCTCTACTTACTTACTTTACTTTGATGGCTGCTTTTCCAGTCCCATACAACATGGGAACCCCACTCTCTACACGACCTCCACTGTCGTTTTACCTTGTTCGTTCAGAGTATTTAACATATCATATTGCTTATTGTTCATTTACTGTTAAATCGTCACTGTCAAAAGACTTGAAATAAGAAAGTCTTTAGTTTCCTCTTGAAAGCCTTAATGTCTTCAATCATTCGAATGTTTCGTGGGAGCTTATTATATAGTCTCGGGGGCGCATATTTAAAGGCTCTGGAGCCTAAAGTAGACATAAATCTAGGTTCCAATTGTTTGAAGCTATCTGTAACTATTCTCGTGTCGACACGATTTGTTGGCTGCGCAATATGTAGCAATTCTCTTTAGCATTTTGGACGCCCGATTCTGATAGCTTGGTGGCTTATTGTACATATTTTAAATTCAATTCTCGCTTTAATCGGCAGCCAGTGTAAATCCCCATTATGCCATCCCATTATCCATTGGGTAACTTTTTAAGATGAAAAACTATGTTCTCTCTTAACATTGGGGTAAGATTACACGAGACCTTAAGCTTGGCAGACTGGTCAAACTTCTTTATAATTGAGGAGCTGCAAATCATAACTAGGCTGATTTCTTTTAATTCACTTAAGAACGGTAGTGAGATTTAATTGTTTGTTATTGTTTACTAAAGTCACTCTTATTAGAATGATTAGCTTCAAATATAGCATCAAGATGCAGTACATGTTTTCCTAAATGCATTTGAAAGTAGCTCATTATCAGCTAAATATTTGATAGTACTCAAAGCAGCTTTATACTATAGTTATATTAATTATTCTAGTTTGTTTTGCATTAAAACTATATTCATTACAATTTAGGCTTTTGATTATGGATTCTTCGTACATAGTTTATACAAAAAACATTTGGGGAATAATTATGATAAGAAATTCACAAGGTAGATGTTCTTTGTGTTTACTCTGTAAAATGGTAAAAATATTTTTAAATATTTAACTTAGCCGGTGGATATATATATAGCTAACATCTCCGACAGTAGCTTTATATATATCCACCGGGTAAGTATATTCAAAAATTTATTTTAATATGAAAATATCATTTTTTGTTTTTTACTTATCAATGTGAGCCATTGAAATACTTTTTTATTTGGATATTTGCTTTTTCAAAAAGGGTATATATTATGTCATACAGTGCATGTAGTAAACAATTAGGTATGTGTGATGTTCTACTAGAACATTTTTAGAGTTTCATCCAAGACAACGGTACTGTAGTTCCATAATTGGTGCTTGGCTCTTGGTTTTAGTTAATTTATTACAGTTTCTTGTTTAGTACTTGAGGACAGTTTCTTGATTAGTACTTAAGAACAGTTTCTTGTTTAGTACTTGAGGACAGTTTCTTGATTAGTACTTAAGAACGGTTTCTTGTTTAGTACTTAATAACAGTTTCTTGTTTAGTACCTAATAACAGTTTCTTGTTTAGTACTTGAGGACAGTTTCTTGATTAGTACTTAAGAACAGTTTCTTGTTTAGTACTTAATAACAGTTTCTTGTTTAGTACATACATACATACATATACCAAGGCACTTCCCCCAATTTGGGGAGTAGCCGACATCAAACAAATGAAACAAAAACAAAAAAAGGGGACCTCTACTCTCTATGTTTAGTACTTTTTAATAAACATACTATGTTGTCAAACTTCTAAATTTTATTTTTGATGGAGATGATACCTTAGTTTCACATATTTTTAACTTTTTTCAAAAATCAATGGTGTTTCGTAAATTCTGTTTCATGAGATTCCAATGATGGTAATTAACATATGTAATTTTTTTCCCAAACTATTCATAAATATTTGATGTCAAGTTGCACTTGAAGAAGATCTGATGGACTAACTCCATCTTTCCAAGACAGATGATGATCTTAGAGATTTATGTGCTAACTAATTTTAAAAAGAGAATAAAAAATTGTTGCTGAATTATCCTTATGATTTTCAATAATGGTAATTTTTAATACATATGTTTTAATTATCCATATGAATCTAGCTGTTAAGAGGACTTAAATTACTGTATTGGAGACTTTGTATTTAGTTAGGAACTATAGTTGATAATAATACAGAATTCGATTCTCGAATTAAATACATCACTATCCCTCTGTATATAGTAGTAAAAAAACTCATTTTAAGGGTAGATTTTTCATAACTGACCATCCTTTACATTCAGATCTCCCTGGACAATTCTATCCTGTTTGTAATACTAGGGAGGCAGTTAATTCTAATTGCCAGGCCTTCTCCCTCATGAGGCTCAATACTACACAGTATTCTCGAAGTTTTATTCCAGCTGTTACCAAGTTGTGGAATGATCTTCCTAATCGGGTAGTTAAATCAGTAGAACTTCAAAAGTTCAAAGTTCGAGCAAATGTTTTTATGTTGACCAGGCTGACATGAGTCTTTTTATAGTTTATATATAGGACATATCTGTTTTGACATTGTTACTGTTTTTAGAATGATTTATTGTTAATTTATTCTCATCATTTATTTATTTCCTTATTTCCTTTCCTCACTGGGCTATTTTTCCCTATTGGAGCCCTTGGGCTTATAGCATCTTGCTTTTCCAACTGGGGTTGTAGCTTGGCTAGTAATGATAATAATGATAATAATAATAATAATGATAATAATAATAATGATAATAATAATAAGAAATGGGAATTTAGTTTATAATTATATTAATTATATAAAATAAAATTTATGTATGATCTATTATATTTTTTTCGGTTTATAGATTGCATCCCTTCTGGCAAATGCGTTTTTCTGCACTTTTCCACGAAGAAACGCCAAAGGAGGAGATACCGAGTACGCTAGTTATCCAGATATTAATTTTAATAGGTAAGTTGTAGTGATTAGCAATTGTGATTCTAATCGTAACATAATTAATCCTTTATAATGTATACATTTGGTAATTTCTGTGATATGCATTGATTTACATTTAAGTATATTTTGAAGCAAATATTTATCTATAGTGTTTTGTTCCCATGGATTCATTAGGCTGGTACTTATACATACATACATACATATACCAAGGCACTTCCCCCAATTTTGGGGAGTAGCCGACATCAACAAATGAAACAAAACAAAAAAGGGGACCTCTACTCTCTACATTCCTCCAGCCTAACAAGGGACTCAACCAAGTTCAGCTGGTACTTCTAGGGTGCCACAGCCCACCCTCCCACATTATATCATTCATTAATTTTACTTCCTTGGAAAGAAAGGTTGAGTTCAAGTTATGCGAATAATTTCAGTTTTAATTGCTTTATCAAAGTTACTTAAAAACAGATCAGCCAAATGTTTTATAGAAAATGGTTGAAGGGTAAATCTGCACTGTATTCCCCATAGCTTATGCAGCATCATAGTTCCTGCTTTTACGTTTCTTTACTCTTTTCTCATCATTTAAGAAGTCAACAGAACTGTTGTGACTCTATGAAGACTAGTTGTTCCATAACTGGAATACAAACCACGCTATTTAATAGGGGTATTACTTTCGGTGTAGCTGAAAATAATACCCCAATTAAATAGCTAAGGTTTGTATAGTTAAGAAAAATACAAATTATATACAAATTTGTCATGCTATAATGGAACTTGAACATGCGTTCATACAAACTTTTTCCACTTCACTCTTTTCTGACTGGGTGTATTTTTAGATATATTAATTTTCATTCTTTTTTTTTTTTTCTCCTGCCCTAGAAAAATCTTTGGAAATTTTGCTTCATTTCCCTTTGTCCCTTTGCAGTCTTAACCCTTTTACCCCCAATGGACGTACTGGTACGTTTCACAAAACTCATCCCTTTACCCCCATGGACGTACAGTTTTTTGCATATTTTGATAATTTTATGAGAAACTTCAGGTATTTTCCAAAAGAATGAGACCAACCTGACCTCTCTATGACAAAAACTAAGGCTGTTAGAGCAATTTTGAAAGAAATATATTGCAAAATGTGCTTTAAAAAAAACAAAAAGCCTGGGGGTTAAGGGTTGGAAAGTTCCAAATAGCTTGGGGGTAAAAGGGTTAACTGTAGTACATAAATTACTTTCTTATTTTTAAATACAGTACTTCACAATTTCTGATACTAAATAATTTCAGGTTCTTAAGGTACTCCTCTTGACTAAGGTTTAGGTATGGCCTTACAACTTTCAATTAGTGCTTTAAATGTTGCTTTAGTCAAAGACACTTAAGCTATTCCAGTGTATCATCTTCCAGACTACCAATTCTTCTCAAGTCGTGGATCATAATCTCATGTACCACTATTAAATGATGCTCTACTCTAAGGTCTAGTACTACATATTATTTCAATGGAAATTTCAACCTTAGAAATATGATAGCCTCATAGTCCCTTTGACATTACCAGATGAGTATGCCATCTTGGATACTTCAAAATGTTTTTCGTTGCCTGGGACGTTCAGACATCCTCAGTAATCGTTCCAGCATTTTAGTTTGATTATATAGTGCTTCCTATCATTCATTACTGGAGTTTATAGTTCTTTTGCATACAGTTTTAAGTTCTTTTATTACTTTATTCTTCTAAGATATATTTTTGTATTAGGGGTCAGACTACTTTTAAGTATAACTAAAGTTTATAAGGTTCACTTTTACCTTCAATCTAAATGGGTAATCGTGTTTACTGCTTTAGCCTTACCGAAGTTTGGTATTGTTTAACCTGAGATTAACTGAAAGGCAGAGAGATAGGGATTCTAGTGCAGTAGAAATTTTCTAATAGCAATCCCAGTGTTATGTTATTGGATTAACCCTTTTACCCCCCAAAGGACGTACTGGTACGTTTTACAAAATTCATCCCTTTACCACCATGGACGTACCGGTACGTCCTTGCAAAAAACTGCTATATAAATGTTTTTTTTTTTGCATATTTTTGATAATTTTTTTTGAGAATCCAGGTATTTTCCAAGAGAATGAGACCAACTTGACCTCTTTATGACGAAAATTAAGGCTGTTAGAGCAATTACAAAAAAATTATACTGCAAAATGTGCTTGAAAAAAAAATAATCCCTGGGGGTTAATGGTTGGAAAGTTCCAAATAGCCTGGGGGTAAAAGGGTTAAAAGACTTTTGAAGTTTTCCTCCTCTTCCTGTCTATATACAACATGATCCTTGTAAGCTACTGCTTAGTTAGCTCTAGTTAAGTCTTATTTAGCTTTACTAGTAATGAGAAGCCTAGTAACTTTTGATATAAAAATGTGTTTCATTTTATGAAATGCTTTCATACTAGATTTCATCCCCTATCGTATTTAGAAGCGAGCTGATGCACGTACCATATGTCATTGTTTATTCTGATAATCTCAGCATCAGATTTAACTATAGCTGAACTAAGCGATATCTTGAAGTGTCCCATTGCCACAATGCTCTACTGACCAAGCATAATGCTTAAAATATTACCCTGTGCTTTTTCTGGTTCAGATCCTTTAATAACAAATGTTTTATCTAGAAAGAAAAGGAGAATTTAACGTCATCTGGAGATGAGCTTTTAACCCTTTTACCCCTAGGCTATTTGGAAATTTCCAACCCTTAACCCCCAGGGGGTTATTTTTTTCCCAGCACATTTTGCAGTATATTTTCTTTTAAATTGCTTTAAAAGCCTTAATTTTTGTCATAGAGAGGTCAGGTTGGTCTCATTCTCTTGGAAAATGCCTGAATTTTCTCAAAAAATTATCAAAAATATGAAAAAAATATTTTGTATAGCATTTTTTTGCAAGGACGTACCAGTACGTCCAGGGGGGTAAAGGGATGGCTTTTGTGAAACGTACCAGTGCGTCCTTTGGGGATAAAAGGGTTATCATCTCTCTCCAAACCTAAATAGTAATAGAAGACACAGTCTTATTGTAAGTCTTTTCCCTCTTGTTTCGCCTTAGCATGAGTCTAGCTTACTAGCATTTACTGATGTGAAGCTACCCAAGACTAAAGTTCTTGGTTTTACAGACTGTAATGTGCAGCGAGCCTAGTGTTTGGGCAATTGCTAATGGGACACTTTGCAATGCTAAGGTTTTGGGCTTCCCGACTCAATGCTCTTCAAGTCTAGCCTTTTGATGTTAGCCAATGTGTTGCACCCAAAGATTATCGTACTTGTACATGCTTTTGCTAGCATGCAAGACATCAAGTGAGAATATACTTCATCTCCACATTTGTCACCTCTACTTACACAACAGTTAGTCAGTGTTACAATCAATGGAAGAATTTGTTTTGTAGCAACTGTCAAGAACTCATAGTCTGCAATTTTGCACAAAAGCACAATGTATCCCAATCAAAGGTGCCTTCGGTCGATGATCGTCAATTTTTCTTGGTACAGTACCACACTAGCAGGATTCGTGTTTTTCCACACATCAAAACATTTCCCTCGGCATTTATGATGTACAGGAATTTTTTTCAGCTTCCAGTTTCCATGACGTATCTTTAAGGTACCTAAAGAAAATAAGAACTTACGATGCAGAAAAGGTAAATCCATTGCGAACAAAATATTTCACAAGCTACAATGTATAAAATAGTATGTAGAATGAATGTATGAGTAAAAAAACAATACCTGCAAAAGTCGTGTAATTCTCTTTCTGCATTGATCTAATTTTCAAAAGAAAGTCGCTGTTATATTATCATTCGGACATGAATGACTCATTGTTTTTGTCAAAATTTATGATTTATTTAGGAGCATTTATTCTTCATAGATAAGGCTCAATTCAGTATAAATAAATCATTTTAAATTTCTGGCACTTTTGATTTGTATGGTCTAAAGAAAGACACACTTATTCCTTAATGTACTGTACCCAGCAAACACAGAAATAAAATTTGCTCATGTTAGGGATAACAGTATTTTCTTGCAAACACTCTCTGAATTCAGAGACTAACTTTGTTTTACTATGATAATAATGAAGTTTTTTTTTATTTCCAGATTATTTTCACATAAGGAGAAAAGATCGTTAGAAAAACTGAAATGTATCATCAACTACTTCCGTAGAGTAACAAAGAAAAGTAAGTTTATTTATTGCATTTTGAAGTTGAATATACTATATATTCATGTGAATTTAGATATGAAATACTGTAGAGTATTTTTGGTACACGATATAAGGGATATTTTGATGGGTAGTCCATCCATATACCAAGGCACTTCCTCCAATTTTGGGGGGGTAGCCGACATCAACAAATGAAACAAAACAAAAAGGGGACCTCTGCTCTCTACGTTCCTCCCAGCCTGACAAGGGACTCAACCGAGTTCAGCTGGTACTGCTAGTATTACAGTTATTTCATTGTTATAGCTATATATAGGTACACAGTACAGTATTAGCATTGCTATGCAAAGGCATGAGCCTTTCACTTCTTCCCATTGGTTGTGGGTCATGTTTTGTATGTTTAAAGGTCGTTCATGAATGACAGAATGGGACAGTGACATATCCCTAGCAATCAGGACAATGCCCTAGAGACTGACCATATATTATATGATCAGCGCCCAAGCCTCCTCTCCACCCAAGCTAGGACCAAGGAGGGCCAGGCAGTGGCTGCTGATGACTGAGCAGATAGACCTATAGGCTCCCCCAAACCCCCCAACCTAAGCTCACAAGGATGGTAAGGTTGCAGATATTAAAGGCACTAACGAGTCTGAGTGGGACTGGAACCCCAGACTGGCAAACACCAGGCAGAGACGTTACCAATCAGGCCACAGCAACCCAAAAGTAATGAAATCGTGTATCAATACAACACAAAGCAAAATAGCATAGGTTGATTATCTAAAGAAGTCTCAACTGGCACAGTACAATGCCAAGTTACATTGATTGTAACTGAGTAATTTTGAAATAATAAGTAAAAGACAGTGAAATCCAGTCCAGTGATTCATTTGCTGTGATGATTAAAAAGCCTGGACTAGTTAACATACAGATAAATTCTCGGTTCAAAGCTTTTTGTCAAATTAGGAGTGATCTGTTGCAGGCCCCAAGTCAATCTTTACTTATAATGTACAGTACTATATGAGAACCAACTACTATTTAATAAGAAAAGCAGAAGTTTAAGCTTGGCCTAGTTTTGGCTTTTTCTTAACTCTAAGAATTTATGGTTCAGCTTATTATTTACTTAATCTGAAAATAGTTGAAAAAACATGGTCACCAAAATACTGTACACACACTCATCATTCTTCTTCTTTGTGGGGTCGATGTTTCTAGTCAGCTTTCTCCATCTACCTCTCTTTCACACCTCATCACCAGTTAATCCCTTTGATCAAAGGTCATCCTTGATACAGTCAACCCACCTTCGCTCTGGTCTCCCTCTCCTTCTCGTTCCCTGTACCTCCATTTCCATCACTCTCCTCCCAATATACTGTTCATCTCTTCTCATGACATGACCATACCACCTCAGTCTACTTTCTTGGATCTTATCTTAAAGTTTTCTAACTCCTGTGGTACCCCTAATTACCTCATTCTGTATCTTATCGTCTTATCTCTTCTTGTCACCCCACACATCCATCTCAACATTCTCATCTCTGCCACATCCATCTTCTTCTCTTCTATCTTCTTTATTGCCCACGTCTCCGCTCCATACATCATTGCCGGTCTCACAACTGTCCTGTGTACTTTACATTTCAACTTAACCCCTAATTTCCTGTCGCATAGTACTCATCAATCATTATACAAAATGGAATAGTTCACAAAATGATATTATCCATTGTAAGTACTGGAGTTGCAACCTTACCACGTTTTATTGAATGGAATGTGAAAATCACCCATATCAAAGAACATCTTTTTACCACTTACATGTTATGTTAGAACTCCCATTCAAGGTATTTTAGAATAGATGTGGATATCCTCATTTTACCAGAAACTTTCTACAGTACTGAATTGCCTCCACAGGGCCAGAGGGATTGGTGACATTTACAAGACAATACGTCAGTGTGAGCGAGTTACCTTCTTGGGAAAGCTCATCGCACCATCTCCCAGATCTTCACTTGGATTCCTGTGGATTGATAGAGGAAAAGGAAGGACTTCTGCAAGTAGATTTTGCCAATAAGTAAGTGTGTTTCCCCCATTACTTTAACCCTTTTAACCCCAGGCTATTTGGAACTTTCCAACCCTTAACCCCCAGGCATTTTTTTTTTTCAAGCACATTTTGCAATATATATTTTTTAAATTGCTCTAACAGCCTTAATTTTCGTCATAGAGGGGTCAGGTTGGTCTCATTCTTTTGGAAAATGCCTGAAGTTTCTCATAAAATTATCAAAAATATGCCAAAAAAAAATGTAAATAGCAGTTTTTGGCAAGGACGTACCAGTATGTCCATGTGGGTAAAGGGACGAGTTTTGTGAAATGTACCAGTACGTCCATTGGGGGTAAAAGGGTTAAAATCATTCAAGGTGTCTTGGATCTTTTTTCATTAAAATTATTTTAAAAATTTAGTCTATTATTTCAATACTTACCCAGCATTCATTGTGCTATACATTTTGCAAGTGTATCTTGATAGCCATATTCAAAATTAAGAGGTTTGTATGACTAGGTCTTCTATCTAATTCCTTGAGAACCACCTTTACACTAAATGGCCAAGGGAGTAAAGAAGGATGGTCAATTCTTGACCATAAGAAAGATATTAAACATTTTCACTTGCTATTTACATAATAATTCACTTATCAGAATATATTTTGTCTTCATGAAATAGCCAAGGCCTTATTAATTACCAAGAAAAGTTATTAAATCTTTTTACATGTATTGCACATCAAAGACAATCATAAAGAAGAATTAACCCTTACTTATACCATAGGGAAACCATTGCATTGGTTAGTCCTTATTGTCATTTAAATGGTTCAAAAAATAAGTCTAGTTTGTAGTATCAAAATATAACGTTTCATAAAAGAAAGGATTCTGACTCTTGCATTTTCTCAGGTTTATTGGCGGAGGTGTTCTTGGCCTTGGATGCGTACAAGAGGAAATCCGGTTCGTTCTGTCACCAGAGTTAATAGTGTCACGCTTGTTCACACAGATCTTAGACAAAACAGAAGCCCTTATTATCACAGGTTAGTAAATTAATATTGAAATTTAGTGTTACATATTAGGTTGTTCCTACCCATATACAAGCCTCTCTGCCTTTATGTAGGGAATATGTTATCAGCATGAGCTGGAACGGCCGTTAAAATCATTAATGAGGTATTTACCGACAGGTGGTAAGGGAGGGGGAAGAGCACCGGATCCCCCTCCTGTCAAAAGCACTCCTGTTCCGCCGTTATTAGAACTTTTCATTCTCACTTTCCTTTAGGAAATGAATGCTGGCTGTTGATGGTTGTGAAGCAAGAGATTCATATGTTGGGGGGGGGGGGGGAATTACTGCACTGTAATTGTTCAGTGGCCACTTTCCCCTTGCTAAAAGTTGAAAAGGCTCTTTAGCTATGATGAGCAGCTCTTCTAGGAGAAGGACACTCCAAAATCAAACCATTGTTCTTTAGTCATGGGTAATGCCATAGCTTCGGTACCATGGTCTTCCACTGTCTTGGGTTAGAGTTCTTTAGCTTTAGCATAACCTGTGTAAACCTTTTTTGGGTGTCCTGTCTGCAAAAGCTGCCATTTTTTTAAAGCAAGCTAGAGCCTCCTTAATTTTTGCTGTTGTCATAGGGTCATCCTCCTCCTCATTGCTGCTAGAGAACTGATTTTGAACTGTTCTTGTCATATGTGACAGCATCTTCAAAGGCCAAATGAAAACAAAGGTGAGGCATGTGTTCAACTTGCTCCTAATCTATTGTACTTAGCAGGAACGTTAAATATTCGGGTAAGGACAACTTCTGCTTTGGTTGAATAACAGGGAAAAAATAGCTTCCGAAGGTAACAAATGGCCTTTCTAGATGGCCTGAGCGCATTAACCTCCCTTAAACAGTACAGTACACTCAATCTGTGCTAGCACATTGATACACTGGCCCTTGACTAAGGAAGACTTTGGTATTTCTTTAGTATACTCTATCCTGTATACTAAATGATTTGCAGCTTACGGCTCTTAATTCAGCTCTTCAGCATCACTTTTTTTAATGTAGTCCTACCTTGGTGCCGAAACTCCATGGCTAGGTGTTGGAATGTCCCGCTTCGAATTGGTAGGAATTGGCCTCCCAAGCCTTATATATTTTAACTTTGAAGCCCTAACACTCCATGCTTTTCTTTACTTCTATCCTTAAGAGCCCCACATATGATGTTAAGTTCTTTTGGGCCCTAATCCTTCATCTTGAAGATATCTCTTCACATTTAGGCTGTCTGCAAATCATGTCTCAGGGTCTGGCCTACAGATTTGAGGGATTCTAAGCTCTACTTGGCTTGGAATGGATGCCATTTTGATTAATTCATAAAGCTCCTTCTAATTTAACTGTGACTTGAGGTAATTAGTTTTTCTCTTGATTCTGAAGAATTTTCTAATTTTCCACGTCTTAGATTTTAAGTACCGGAAATATACGATAACTCAGGAACAGCAACAACTCATGTATTATCATTTAGTCCTGGTCCTTATTAATGGAATGAAGGTGTTGAAAATATTAGCCTCATTATCTGTTACTTAATATAGTATGTTCCTGTAAGTGAATTTCCTTCCCAGGTGCATCCAAATACATATTGAATGTAGACTGCAAGATTAGACCATCAAATTTTCTTCCCCCTCAATATCCTTACAGTTCTCAAAAGGTGAATAATCATGTTTTCCTTTAAGTTATAAACCAGTAAATTGTAGAGGAAGTCCAAACAGATAGGTCTTTTATCCTTAGTGAACTTTGCTTGTGATTTATTTGTGTGGTATTGAAAATGTGGCTTTCTATTTGAGATGGGTTAGAGTTACAAGTGTTTTTAATTCTTTTAGAGTTGAACTTTTGAGTCTATTGTTTTTTAATGGAAGTAAAAAGTAACTTTTACAACTTTTATTCGCACTCTACACCGTGCTAAGTGTATTGAGTGAAGATTTGAAATGTTGATCATCTAAAATGAAGTAATTTTTAATGTTGATCATCTAAAAAGAAGTAATTTTTAATGTTGATCATCTAAAATGAAGTAATTTTTCTTGTTGAATATCTCTAGGGTGGATATTTGACTATCCTGCATGGGTCACCACTATCCCACCATCCTTGTCAATGTGTATATCAGTAGGATGTATATTTGGTAAGATTATTGAAATAAGCACATTTTTATTAAATTTATTTTTTCAATACTTACGCAACATTCAAATGAAATTACGCACCCTCCTCCCCTCGTCTAGTACACCCAAAATGGAAGAGATCCCTAAACACCAAGATACTGGATAATTCGAAGAGCACTCCTCTTTTCATCAGTCTCTAGTTGAAGAACCACTCAGTTCTTGTTTTTTTTTTTTTTTTTTTTTTAAATATTTGTCCCTGATGCTTGAAATTAAAATTATTTAGGACTTTTAAATGATGTGTATTTTAATTTAAATTTTTTTAGGACATTTTGTTTGTCTATTAATAAGGTTAAAAAATCCTTTGAGGAATAATAGTGAATTATTCAGTTGAATAATTTCATTTTAAAAAAATTGGTTAATAGAATTTATTACTTCATTACTGTACTACCAGGCTTCATTGATGTTCCCTCCCTCATAGTACTTTGAATAATTCAGTAATTGACATTGCTATCTGTACAGGAAATAAGGTAATAAGGGGAGTCATATGTTTAGCCAGGATACCACTACACAGGTGGTGGATATCCATAAGGTGTTAAGCGTAGCATTGTACCTAGAGGGACAAATTTTTTTTAATGCTATATTTTAAACATTTTCACTTCAGTAAAGGAATATAGTAGTAAGTAAACCTCTATAGGCATTGCATTAATAAATTAATTTATGAAAAGGGTTTGTTTTCAAAGTGTATCAGAAGAGATATATTAACCCTTTTACCCACAAAGGACGTACTGGTACGCTTCACAAAACCCATCCCTTTACCCCCATGGACGTACTGGTACGTCCTTGCAAGAAACTGCTATTTACATTTTTTTTTTTTTTTTTTTTTTTTTTTTTTTTTTTTTTTTTTTTTTTTTTTTTTTTTTTTTTTTTTTTGAGAAACTTCAGGCATTTTCCAAAAGAATGAGACCAACCTGACCTCTCTATGACAAAAATTAAGGCTGTTAGAGCAATTTGAAAAATACATACATACATACATATACCAAAGGCACTTCCCCCAATTTTGGGGGGTAGCCGACATCAACAAGAAACAAAACAAAAAAGGGGACCTCTACTCTCTACGTTCCTCCAGCCTAACCAGGGACTCAGCCAAGTTCAGCTGGTACTGCTAGGGTGCCACAGCAAAATATGCAAAATATGCCTAAAAAAAAAAATGCCTGGGGGTTAAGAGTTGGAAAGTTCCAAATAGCCTGGGGGTAAAAGGGTTAAACATTTTCATTTCAAAAAAGGAATACGGTAGTAAGTAAACCTCCATAGGTGTTGCATTAATAAATTAATGTATGAAAAGGGTATATGTTTTCAAAGTGTATCGGAAGTTTTATTAAGATCATGAAGAATCCGTTTGCTTTGCTTTTTAGCACCAATGCCAAATTTTGAATATATCTGATTATATATTATTTTATTTTCAGGTGCTGAGCAATATAATCAGGGAAGTGGTTATGCATCAACTTTTTGCTGGACAAGCAACCACCAAGATTCGACAAAATGTGATATTTGGAAGCGTCGTTTGTGTCAGGTTGTTGCGATTGATGCCTTACGGTTTACACGCCCAAAAGTTCAATACAGGCCACCGCTAATTTTACGTGAACTTAATAAGGTAATTGTTTCATATTTTTACCAGATAAGGGAGTCATGATGTTAAATAATCTTTACACATTATATAATGAAACATAGATACATAAAATAACTCAGTTCAAAGTGTTCCTAGATATTTCACATAATTAATAAATGCTGCTTTAAGAAATTGGATTATTGCAAAACAAATGCTTAAAAAATTCATGTGTATCATTAACAAAACTATTTTCATACATTTGCAGGCAAATTGTTGTGCTGGAATTAATTTGATTTTATATTAATAATCACACAATTATTTATTCCTTCAAACCTCATCAAGTCTTTTGTTATCACTATATAAACTAAAACTGTAGTTGGAAAGGCAGGATGCTTCTGTCATACCGGCAGCAGTTAACGAGGACCGAATACTCTCTCTCTCTCCTGTAGAGTGGAATGGGTTTGTCTTCCTTGTTGGTCCCTTCTGTGAAACAGTGGGTGTCCTCTAGTTGGGTGGTGTCTCCTTCTGATATCCCTGAGGTAGGTCCTGAGAGAGTCCTTCTCTCAGGCCAGAGAACCTTTCAACAGGTCATAGAATTACTCACCTACCTTTGCTGAAGAAGTTCCATTAGGGTTTGAATCCCTCCTCCTTAGAGAAACGGTCCATTATCAAAGTTAGCTTTGATCAGTCTTGTTTACCAAGGCTGGAATGGGATAGTGCTTGGCTTAAGGCCTAAATTTTATAGTCAGTTCAATTTGATCCCTTGTCTGCCTGTTATTTATACGTTTCCGGATCCTTTTTCTGGTTTGACTGGGATTTATGGGAAAGGGAAAAACACCCTAGGCAGGTTGACGAGCACTCACCCCATGTAAGGGGAAGAAGGTAACTCCGGCCAAAACACTTTTCAGCTGATTACGGATTTCATCACTTGCCTCTGCCGAAGAAGCTCCTTGGCTAAGGATCCCTCCTCCAGTTATGGAGGAAAAGGTCCATGCTCAAAGAGGGCTTCGAGGAGTTTTAGTTACGATGGGGCTTAGGCCCTTGGGTGGGATGGTTTCTTCCTCAGTGAGCCGACACATAGGCCTCCAGCTGACCTGAAAAAGGCCTCATGGTGATTTTTCCTTCAAGATTGTCTCTTTTCTCTGCATTGGGAAAAAGCTGGAGAGTTTCCAGACTCTCTCATATCTTACTTAGAAGGGATGGAGGTTTATTCTTCTGTCATGACACAGACTTAGTCATAAAGACCCAGTAGTAGGCAGTCTCAAAGTATTCTATCCCTTCAATGTAAAGTTGACACAAATGGGACAGGGATAAGTAACATGTATGTGTTTAAAGTTAGTTATGAACTGAAGTTCATGAACTTTTGTGGAACGGTATATAATCATTATAGAAGATGATGATGTGTATATTAGGCCCATCTCAAAGTTTTGTACCAATATTACAACATTTAGTGAACCGAGAGGAAATGTTCCATTCATTCTACTTGAAGAGATTCAAAACCTCATTAATGAGTGTTGCTGCCTTCTCAAGTATGAAAAAGAAGGAAGTCCTTCAGACTGTTTCTTATGGCTTTGTGAGTCTACATGCCACTTTGGACAGAGCAGACCTTTCCTATCTCGAGGAAGAACTTCCAAGCCTACCCTATCAGTAGCCTTCAGGTTTACTTGTCAGTGTACTCGGAGCTGAAGGTTGTCTGCATGTTTCAGACCATGTTCACCTCTCTACCCAGCCCCCTCATAGGACTAATATGCATTTTATGTAAGGCAATGTTGTTCTTAAGTCTCGAGGAAAGGTAGAATGACTGGCTCTGTACCGCTCTTTTTGTACTACTCTTAAGAGGATGTAGCAGTTGCCACAACTGATAACCAGTGGTCAGACTTCTGATACTGGTGATTTATGCAATGGGGCTCTTTTTCGCAAACTCTATTTGCCATGATGCAACTCCATCCTCCATTTAGGGGAGAAGATGGGTGAGCATCTGACCAAAAATTTTTCTTGATGTTACTGGTTTGACACTTAAGACATCATCTCACTGTTAGGGAGATAGGTTTTCCCCGACCTAGAGTTGGTTTCCTTTTAAGCCAGTACTGACTAAGGTGCTAATAGCTTCTATATCCCTATGTGGGGCTATTGGAAGGTTTTTGGAGTCCCTTTTCTTTTTCCTTGCTCCCTTACGGGATCATAAAGGATGACGTGTCCAGGGAAGACAAGAACTTTCCAGTTTTTTTTCTAGGAGACTTCTTTCTATCATTGAGATTGAGAATTTGAACTGATCTGAACAGGCTGTCAACAGCTATCAACTTTATCATATCTAATTCAAAGTTGTGAATTTCATTTTCCCAATAATGATATTAATAATGATCTATTAGTGGTAGGCATTTGTTGAGTATATATTCATAAATTGCAAGATATTTTTTATGCTTAAGATAATCTTTAATTTTGCTAAATAAATGTTACATAAGATCCATGGTTACATAAGTCATTTTATTTATTATTTATTTAATTTTTACCCTTTAACTCTGTCTCACCATCTTGCAAATAAAAATTTCTCTATAAATTCCCAGACTCCATTTTGGGGACATCGTACTCTACTCATCTTAGCATAATAACTACTTGCTCTAAGAATTAGAAAAGAGATAACATATAGGCAAATAAATTTCCTTACTATATATAGTATATAATCTTAGTTTTGTAAAAATCTTATGCCGGTAAATAATAGAAAACAAAGATTAAATTACATCATATGGGCTGAAGGGAGTAAAAATAACATAGAATACTGTATGTCTCGTGGGATTCGAAGCATTAATATGTAGTATTACAGTACATGCATTATTTCTAAGTGTAGGAGTTATTTCTTTTATTTTCACAATTCTTAACCCTTTTACCCCCAAAGGACGTACTGGTACATTTCACAAAAGCCATCCCTTTTACCCCCATGGACGTACCGGTACGTCCTTGCAAAAAAATGCTATACATTTTTTTTTTTCATATTTTTTCATAATTTTTTGAGAAAATTCAGGCATTTTCCAAGAGAATGAGACCAACCTGACCTCTCTATGACAAAAATTAAGGCTGTTAGAGCGATTTAAAAAAATTATACCGCAAAATGTGCTGGAAAAAAATAACCCCTGGGGGTTAAGGGTTGGAAATTTCCAAATAGCCTGGGGGTAAAAGGGTTAATAAAGCTTTCTGTGTCCCCCCTTGTAATTTAGCAATGTTTATTATTTATATTTTATTTTCCAGGTTTATGCTGGTTTTAGAGCTCTGAAGGGAAGCATTGGCAATCCCATAGGTGTTGCTACTGGAAATTGGGGTTGTGGAGCTTTTAATGGCAATGCAAGATTAAAGGTAAGAATTTAAGAGATCGTTTGTTATGATTCTAGTAAGGAGCTTTATATGAATCTGAGGTAATGATTGGCCATTCATTGCTGTACAGATAACTTTTAGTACAGAGATCCCAAGAGTGATGTAATCATTTGTGTATAGACTTGCTAAGGAGGTAGGAAGTTGCCAATAGACTTGCTAAGGAGCTAGGAGACTTGCTAAGGAGCTGGGAATTTGCCAATAGACTTGCTAAGGAGCTAGGAATTTGCCAACAGACTTGCTAAGGAGCTAGAAATTTGCCAATAGACTTGCTAAGGTGCTAGGAATTTGCCAATAGACTTGCTAAGGAGCTAGGAATTTGCCAATAGACTGGCTGAGGAGCTAGGAATTTGCAAATAGACTTGCTAAGGAGTTAGGAATTTGCCAACAGACTTGCTTAAGAGCTAGGAATTTGCCAATAGACTTGCTAAGGAGCTAGGAATTTGCCAATAGACTTGCTAAGGAGCTAGGCATTTGCCAATAGACTTGCTAAGGAGCTAGGCATTTGCCAATAGACTTTCTAAGGAGCTAGGAATTTGCCAATAGACTTGCTAAGGAGCTAGGAAGTTGCGTATAGACTTGTTAAGGAGCTAGGAATTTGGCAATAGACTTGTTAAGAAGCTAGAAATTTTCCAATAGACTTGCTAAGGAGCTAGGAATTTGCCAATAGACTTGCCAAGGAGCTAGGAATTTGCAAATAGACTTGCCAAGGAGCTAGGAATTTGCAAATAGACTTGCTAAGGAGCTAGGAATTTGCCAATAGACTTGCTAAGGAGCTAGGAATTTGCCAATAGACTTGCTAAGGAGCTTGGAATTTGCCAATAGACTTGCTAAGGAGCTAAGAATTTGCAAATAGACATCTCTAATTTCTGTTGATATCTTATCAAGTTGCATTGATGAACAGAGGCTATTAGAACAGTATTTTATCTCTAGCTCCAGAGCATTCAGCTGTGGCTCCACACTCAATCTGGAACCCTTGATAGAATTAACGGTATTATTTACATATTGTGATTATATAGCGTTAAACTTGTGTGCATATTTACACTTTAAATATGTGTCAAAAAAGGCATTTACAGGTAAGGGAAAATTATATAATTAGGTTATTGCAATAATTTATGGTGGGATACTTAATTTGCTTTAAAAATTTCAATGAACAGCCTGTGTAAAAGAAAATTTACCTGATTTTTTTAATAAGTTTCATATCTATGCTGTGGCACATACTGTACATCAACCACATCTTATTTGGCAGAAAATCTGTTTTATACTGAACATTTAAGATACTACCTTTTGATAAATAAAGTTTTCATAAGCGATGGTACCTTCAATTATCAGGAAAAGCTTTGGCAGTGATCTGCTAACATGAGAACATGTGTCCAGAAATTTGATACATTGCTTTTCATATATAGCAGCTTCTCAGCTTATGAAATGCCTCGGAAGTACTGTATGGGCTTCCACTAAGTAACAAAATCCAATAAGAAAAAAAATACTTCATATTATAAGCTTATCTTTGAACAATTTGGATATCCATCAGTGGACAGTTCCATATAATTTCTGCCTTAAATTTAATTTAACTTAACATTTAAGTGTCTAATCAGCACATTTTCTCATGTCTAATGGAGAGTATCGTATAGGTTGTGGGGTTAATATTAATTTTGTAAACCTAATTAACTTTCATATCTGATTATTTAATGTACAGTAATTGTAAATTTATTATTGCTTGTGTTACACACTGATTTCTTTATTTTGTTTTCCCAGGCTTTAATTCAGTTAGCTGCCTGTGGCTTTACTGGCCGTAACGTTGCATATTTTACCTTTGGTGATGAAAAGCTTCGAGATGACTTATCAACAATGCATATTTTCCTCAAGGAAAACAACGTTACTGTAGGTAAGTGAAGTACAGAATACTGTTAAGTTACTTTTGTTAAGGTAATTCAAGTCTTTCTGCAGTTGGTAAGTAATTTTAAGGTATTTCCTTAGTTGGGGAAGATTCTTTCCAAATGTGAAAATGTGCCTATCTTAAGTGGATTTTAAGTTTCATTAGCAATGACTATTCAGAACGAAGAATGGCAATTTTAAATTTCCCGATCAAAATAGTTTAAAAATAATGTAACACCTAAAAATTTATTTTATTAACAGTACGATATACATCCTTAGAGTCGCATGTGGTGTTGAACTGTCTTCTGTAGATGACTGCTACCTTATGTATGAACCAATACACCCCTATCTACAAAGATACCGTCTATTGACTTGATTAAACGTATAATTTATTTGTACAGGATTCCTATTGGTTGGTTCATTAAAGGCATTATTATTATTACTGACAGTTCTGTTCAATTCTTCATTTTCAATGACATTCTTTTTCATTTATGTCTGATTTAGATTATATATTTTAAAATTGGGGAATCCCCTATCTATCCAAAAGAGAACCTTACTCTAGATTCGTAATTTTTATTATATTTAAATATTTTAAAAATCATTCTATGGTTTTGCCAGTACTGACTATAACTGTACTCGTATTGTAAGTTAAAGTATTTTTTGTGTGATTCTAATCTGGTTTATTCATCTCTTCCCATATCCCTAACATAAGAAGCAGTCATCTATTGAATACAATTCAGAATGACTTATGAGAGTAGGCTATGCAATGTTTCTTGATACAATTATCTTGCAGAAACTATAAAACCTAGAGGTTTAATTTTTCCATAAACAATGTGAAGATTAGTATTGTTATTGTTACTATCATTATTATTATTGTTAATGATTCTGTTTTTATTACAGTACTGTTATTAAAAGAAATATAGGTTTTATAGATCATATTTAAATTTCTATCACAGATTTTTACCCGTTATATTTATATATTTATTCCTACATGAGTACAGACTTGAGTCATTTATTTGAACTTGCTACTAATCATGTTTCTATGATCGGCCAATCAAAATTTTGGTGGATTAAGTCATGCTTCCTCGGCTGGGTAAACGCAGCACGTATGCAAGGAGCAAGCGGGAGGTTGCTCAGTGTCTCCTCATAACATTACTGGTCGCGAAGCGAAGAGGTTATTCTCTCGCTTCCTCTCTATGACCGAGCCTTTCCTATTCATCTCGTTTACCCTTTTAGTGTTTACCTCTCTTGACTTGTGTTTTTCTTAATTCACGGTCATTGAGTGACACTTCATTATCTGTGAGTTACCAATGAGTATTTATGTCCTAGTAAATATAGCATTTACGTTTTTGCCCTGGACGGGATAGCAACTATTGTGGCGTCCTTATAAGCCGGGCAGACATAAACACACACCCTTTGTGTCCTTCTTGCCTAGATAATAGATGTACAAGAGAATCTCCATGTAATAATTTGTAAGGAGAGTTATATTTCTTGTCGCAAGAAACTTGGAGATTTCTACGTTGCTGAGTCTCTTTCTGGCGGGAGTTGGAGGAAAATCTGATTCTATGCGGCGAGAACCTCCCTTCAATTTTGCATGTTGAGAGTTATCTAAAGCCTCATCTTCAAGCAACATATATTCAGAAGTGTCAATTACGCACATCGAGACCTTGAGGAACCAGGTCCCATCACATCCAATAGGATGATGAAAAATGAACAGGCTTGTTTTTCAAGACCCTCCAGTTGGACCTTCAGTTGGAGGGAGCCTGGAGCTGAGAAAGCTTTTCCCTTAAGTCAGGAGGCAACAGTGTTGGAAGAGGAAAGTCTACAATTCCCAACACGTTCTAACGAACCAAGTCTGCCATATGACTATGGGGTCCCAAAGCTTAGGTCTCCACTGCAGAGTCTTGAGAGATCCCTAGAAGCTTATGTTAGGGGTGGCCAGACCACATCAGCGGTGGTTACACCCCAAGGCGTCCCAGAACTATGCATTCCTTTTAGCTCGCCCTCTCCTTTCTTATCTAGAGTAAGGAAGTCGAATGAGAGTTTCACTGAAACCTTTGCTTGGCAGGAGGATTCAAGCTGAATCTTCATGTAGCCAGACAACGTTGTACATGCCGTCATCATGCACGCCAACCTCGCTGCGCATGAAGATTTTCCTTCACACATAAGACAAGCCTAAAATTCTTCCAAGAATATTCCCTGTAAAGATAATATGGTAGCTTTATGCGTGAGTACTTTTCTCTGCAATGCATCAAGGTTGAGACATCTTCCCTAGAAAGTTTGGGTGGTCACCAGAATTATGGTGCCATGAACATGATCTATGAGCATAGGTGATTGTTTGTTCAGGGGATTTCACTTTACGTATCTCGATACGTGAGGGTAGGAAAATAGTCTCTTCCCCTGCGCCTGCAATGGAACTCCAGTCTGACTTAAGGGTCAACCTGACTAAGAGGCATAGATGAGGCCCGCATCAAAGTTGAAGAAGGGGCTTTTCAAGCAATAAGTCTTTTTCTTGTAATATACCGAATTTGGGAAAAGTTCAACTGAGTGGGAAAGAAGCTTCCCCTGGTCTACCTCCTCCCCATTAGCTCGCTATATTATGCTTACAGTTTAAGAAAAGGAGGACATTCAAGACGAATTAGACGTTCAAGACGAATTAGGTCTTTTTTTTTAATCCTGACAGCTGTATTAATGCTAAACTAACAGGAGTTATTGCTGTGAGTGCTAGCACCGACTCGACAAAAGTTCTCGGAACTTTTAGATCGGTGTCAGAAACGCTTTAAGGGTTAGGAACCTCAGCCTTCACCTAGGAAATCTGCCAGCCTCTCCCCTTGAGAAACCTATCACTGATCAGAAACCAGGCGACTGGATTTAGTCGTAAGCTCAGAATCCTGATTCTTAAAACAAACTGAAGAGATGCTAAACCTATTTAACATGCAGGTTTTAGCCTCAGAGAATTCTCTTAGAGCCAACAAGTGTCCTATCTGAGGAGAGAGATATATTTGTCATCTCGGGAGCCTTTCAGAGCCCATTGACGTTCCCAGAAAACTTGGCTAACTTGTGCCATCCACCCAAACATAATACGTAACAGCATTCTCCTCTTAAATTTTCAGGCGCAAAAATGATGAACACGGAAATAGCAGCGATGTCCACAATCCATACCTGCTAATGGCTCTGCCTTTGGTCTAGAGCAATATTTAACTATACGACTACGAAAGGTCTTAAGGGTCGCAATGTCCTATGAAGAATTAAAGATTTGTCACTAGCAGGGTCAAAAGCCCTAGAATAACTTTTCTTCAGACCATTCCTCTACGGGGGAACTGTGTCCTGAAAAGACGTGACGCAATCTTGGCCAGATGCTTGGAATATCTACCCTCTGGAGAGGCGCTAAGGCTGAGAAACTTGGATTTGCTGAATTCCCTTATCTGTTCTCCCACACAGAAGAAGAGTCGGCGATAGTGAATATCGCTAGACGGGAACAGACTACTTCAGAAAGAGAAAGGGTATGTCTGGTAGGACTGCTGCTCAGCTTCCACAGAAAAGACTTTTATAAGATACAGTCATTCAGTAGTTCAAACTACTCAAACCAAGGGATTGAGTTCCTCTCCCCCTTGAGTGCAGAAACCGAAGATTCAATAACTCCTATTAGTGTACAGTAGGAGTGCGTCTGGACTTACCACAGTAGGGAGTGGATGTAGTAAATCGGTCGAGGTCCACTCTGAACATTGAAGTTAACGTGCTCAGAATATGGCCTCCCCTTTTTTCCCTACTCTGGTTAGTCTAGATATGCCTCCACTATGCAAGTGTCAAGGTGGGTATCTATGGTCATTTAGCCCTGCTACTAGATATCTCTTCCTCAAAAGTATTCTAATACCAGGTGTCGGCACAGGAAGAACCTGGTGTAAGCTCTCCAGTTCCCCCAGCCGTACAGTAGGAGGGAGGATTCTTTTGGATTTGCCTCTCCTTTTCTTTTCAATTTTTGTAATCGGCATAGCTGTAAGTTTTTTGTTTTTTTTTTTTGCAGATCGTTGGTCACTGGAGATGAGTTACCAACCACAATCCTTACCAGGTCAACCTCAAGGAAGATCAAGATTCTACCTTTCAAGAAGACAGCTGCGGTTTCTAACCTATAACCCTGTCAGGACTCAAGATTGTGGCAGGAAAATTAGGTTATGAAATTCTTGCTCCCTCTTCCATAACTTGGAAGGGAGCCAGCCCCAACTGGTAACGGACAGATGTCTGGCCATAAACCGATGTCTTTGGTCTATTTCAGAGTTTGAATGACAGAATCGTTTCTTTTTTAAAATGTTACCTGTCCTTAGAAACAGTGTGTGTGCTGTGGATACTTGAGTATCCATGGGGTTACTGGTGCTTAGCATTTGAACGATATATGAGTATGCAGAAATTCCTCCCCATTTAGATGAATCCTGAGTTCTCATATCCTAGGGAGGGTGGACATGGCGCCCTGAGAATATACCCAATGGAAATTCAAAAGTTGCTCTCCTGTTTTTTCCCATCCATCAGTTTAACATGACTTTGGTACTTCCTTCCTAGTCTAGAGAGGCTACAAGCCTCTCCCTGGGAAAGATAAATGATCACTTCGGGATAGGGATCTTAAGAGTAGTAAATTGCCACTATCCGTGTCGGGAAGTCTGACAAGGTTACGAAGAGCTTAGTCCAGAAATTCCCCCTGCAGTGTCAGGACATCCCCTAGTAGAGGTGGTCATGACTACCTGTGAGTACTAAACCTGGCATGACCAGGAGAGCTATGCCCTCCACATCACCTAATGAGGCTTGGCTTTCGACGATTTTCATGCCATGAATCATTTAACTTTACCAAATTGCTTGTTAGCACAATTTTCGGTAATGGCCAACATCTTCCTCCCTCACCTCAGGAATACTAGACCAGAAGATACAAGGGAGTGGAAAGACCTCATCTTATTACAAATAAGAAATGGTCAACGGGTCTGGGACCTCTCACAATGAGCCCAAAGAGACCTCTAAACCAAATAAAGAGGATCACACTTAGACCAGTTGCAATGAACATGCTTTACATTTCATTTAGAATCCTATTTAATGCCGTCCCTGGGAAGAGTTAAGCAACAACGAGGACAGCCCAGGTTGAAGAGAATCCTTACTAGGCCAATTGTAGTATGGAGAGTGTCCAAGACCTTGCCACCTTGGGTTAAGGACTGTTTGATAATTTTGAAAACAGTTCCTATAGCTTTCGTGAAAGTTCAGATCTAGTTATAGTTCCTGAGGCAGGCTGTGGTCTGAAATACTAGAATTCCCGGCCCGAAAGAACTATCGACACCCATGTTACAGAGTGCTCTGGCGCCCATGCCTAGGAAAACTAAGGGTTTTCTCCTGTGGATGCTCTCAGTAAGTTTTGCATTCAGGAAGAACTTGCTTCTGATCTACTGTATCTTCAGGGGAAGAGTAGCCATGGACCCCCCTGTAATAACATCACATCAGAAAGCTGCCTCCTTGTCCCATCTCTGGTTCATGGACAATCCAGACTCAGGCTAGAAGGATCTCAAATGAACTCTTTCATGATATTGTCTCTCAAGGAGGTTCCTGATCATACAAACAACTAGTTATTCAGTTCCATAGAGCAATAATAGTTTCTGATAGAACAAATAGCTGGTACATATTTTGCCCCTTTTTGTGTTTAAGAGCTCTGGCTACTCCAGAAGAAAGTTGTTAGTGACACTTTCTCTCTCACTCTCCAAGTATTAGAATATCAGGACCTATGTATCCTCGGGAAGCATCATTAGGGAACCCAACCTTGAGCATATGATCCACATGGGCTTGCAGCAACCTTAGTGTTCCGGGGTATATTACCCTTCAAAACCTCGTTGGTTTATGAGCTTTTGGACATTTTGATAGAATGTATTCAGGAACACAGTCTCTTTTTGATAGAAACTATCTTAAAAGCCCATATATTCTCATGAGAAGCGTCGCTAGGGACTCCCCCCTTGAGCATGTGATACATGTGGGTTTGCCACAGCCTCAGTGTTCCATGAAACCGCTCAAGTCCTCAAACTGGTGGATAGTAAGGAAATGCCACCATTGGACATTTTCTATCGGCAGTTTTCACAGGATACTTGCCCGTTCCAGCCCCAGGCCTCATTAGTCTTAACATTCTTGGCTAGAAAGATCACCGAGGTGGATAGTGATCTTTATTAGACGAAGCCTGCCCTAGGATTTTCACCCCAATGCAAGTCAAGTGTGCCTCAATTTCTTCAGTATTTACTGATGTATTAAAAAAATTGCCCTCATTTTCATAATGTAACATTTGATTTTCAAACCATTTCAACCCAATTCACCTTGATGAAGATTACCTTTTGGGAAATGAACGGACACCCTTGCTTTCTTTATGTTTCTGTTATTCCATTCCCTAGTGGTTCTCTTAGATCACTATCATTATTAGTAACTGTATCAGGGAAGGTTTTTATCTTTCGTGAATCGAAAATTTGTACTTGCCTCTTTACGAGCCGGTTACACTATTCTGTTATTCATTGATCTCTTGCTATTACTTATAGTAATTAGATCTTCCAAAGATGAACGGTTTACTACTTCTGTTCACGGGAAACTTCCTCCCTGCTAAGGAAAACTCCCCATATAATGACTTAGAAGTTTGTATCCACGTAGGAAATAAACTACAAATTTTATATAATTTGTATTTTTCCTAGCTATATAAACCAGTCATTTTACCAAGTGTCTCACCTCAACTGCCCTGCAAGTCTTTGACCAGGTGAGTGTTGTAAGGCGTCGTTGCGAGTAAGCTATTGCTTGCTCCTTGTGCATGCACTGCGTTTATCCAGGACAATGCAATCAACCAAAATTTTCATTAGCCGGTTGTAGACAACATGATTGACCCCATATAAATAAATCAGTTTGATAATAGCTAGGAAGAATACAAATTATATAAAATTTTTATTTTTATTTATCTTCTAATATAAATATTTTCCTTTTTGAATTTAATCTGGCCAGCTTTGTAAGAGTCGTGCTTGACTCATTGGGCTATTTAACCTCCTTTTCAGTAGTAATAATTGATTGATATTGCTGTTGATTAATGATCATTCTAGTGGCACTACCCTTCACAAATCCATAAAGTCTATTAACTACAAAATGCCTATCTAGATCAATCTAAAATGTGACCTTTCAAGCCACACAGGATCTTTTAATAGATCTTACCGTATAAACTTGGGCTTGAAAACATTGTGTTCAAAGTTTGTTTAAATTCAGCTTTTAAGATAATAGCAGTAAAATCTCAAATTATCAAACTTAATCTTATAATTGAATGTTAAAATAGTAAACTATACAAATTATTTTTAATGACACTGTTGCAGGATATCTTAAAAGTATTTAAATGTAGGTCAAGATATAGGATCTGTAGGTCAAGATATAGGACCTGTGTTGCTTAGACAGCCAGATCCAAGCATCTGATAAATTGATGGACTTCAAATCACTTTAACAATGCTCTTTTCAAATATCTGCGAATCCTAACTTCTAACCATTCAATTTATTTACTTTAGACTAAGCTTATTTTCACTGCTTGGCTATTGGATAGATGTTAACCATTTCCATACAGTATTTGCATAATAAAGTACCTTTATTGAGAGACTCACCTTATAGCATATAAAGACTGTAGTGTTTTGTACAGTATAGTGATGACATGCTGGACAGGATGTGTACTGAAACACTGGTTGGTAGTAACTAGTTTATTTTACAAGTTAAATTGATAGACAAGCATTCTTCTCATGAGCAGAAACTAGCTAGGAAATAGACATTAAAAAACACCACAAATGTATGATCAAAGTGTTTCTTCACCTGGTAAATGACGTAAATATCTTTGACCTGCAAAATTATCTTGACAATAATTGCTATGAGATGTAGGTTCTGTTTTAAATTTTTTTTAATGAATCAAAGTAACATGTCTTGCTTGCTAATGGTTCTTACAATACTCGTCTCCTAATGACTGATAGACAAACTTAAACCAACATACATCCCAATATCCAGGTAGTTTTTCCTCCCACTGATCTCATAGCAAATTTATCTGACTATAATAATAATTTATCTGACTATAATAATGAGGATTTATACAATGTTAACATACACATTATCTAAAGTTAAACTTTAATTAATTTTTACATATTCAGATTTGTTAATTTCTTTTATTTTTTCCCCAGGGGAATTGGTACAAGTGTTGATGCATTATGGACAGAGAGCATGGGTAGATGGGTCCGACTTGTATCATTACATCTATCACAGCCTTGGAGCATATAATTCAGATACAGATGAAGAAAATGTCGATTTCACAGGTAAGTCTACCCAGTACAAGCATTAGCTATCTTCATGCCTCACTATTAATGTTTCGTAATTTGCTTCATGTCAAAGTAAATTAAAATAATTACTTCAATCTTTTATTATGTAGGTTGGAAATTACATGATTTGCCGAACATAGATGAAACAAGGTCAGCATCACTTCCATGAATGGTCCTGAAATTCATATAGCTATTATATATCTATGAAGCGAGAGCTTTACAGCAATAAACCACCAAAAAATACTAGAACTCAGCCTTATTTATGTCAATTGGTGCCCTGTCAATGCCAATTCACCACAGGATATCTTCACGACAGGTCATTGTCTACCATAATTATTCAGAAGAAAATTTCATCAAAGGTCTTACCACTATTTAGCATGACTGATCATACAGAAGATTTTGTGCTCCATAAACCTCTGAAGACTCTTACTGATGATGCCTCTCAGGCTAAAGCAAGGGTGGTGGTCTACCGGCTTCCTAATGTTCCCAATAGATTTTCCCGGAAACCTTTCAAAAGATAGAAGTTCCTGCACCAACCTTTTTCATGGACTCATAGAAATATAGAAGAGCAGAACTGTCATGCCCAAAGACTATCTAACAAGCAGCTGGTGCCTGGAGGTTAGCCAGCAGAACCTAATAGGAAAGCATTTTTCTAGTGGAACTAAAAGGTGAATTTATCTCCAAACCATGTAGGGGATCTACCTTAAACCTCTACCAGGCAAGGTGCAACTTATTGAAAAATTTAAGAAATGGATACGGATTTTGTCAATACTATTACTCGAACAGGTTTATGAAGGTTGTATTGTATATAAGCCATACAACTTCAGCTGTGAAATCTAAAATCTAAACTCTAGATAACTCTAATCTAGAGTTGGGAGACCATTTCCATCTGGCTTCTATGACTGAATAAAGACCTAAATCCTTATTAGCCAGGACCAAGCCACTATCCTTTGCCATACCAACCACTAAGGTCAAGCCAGGAATAAAGAGAACCTTTATCCTGTCAGTGATTCAAGGAAAACTCCTTCCAGCCTATTATTGCCTAAAAGACTTATTAAAAAGCAAGTATAACTATATACAATTATATTGGTTTAGTAAAGATAATTCATAAAATTTTCCGGCACAGCACACTGACTAGATCAATGCAGCATGTTACGTAGTTTACAGTAACTTACCAGGTATGAGGTATGTGGATCAAAGCTGGTTAATAGAAGCCTATTTATTAACCTGGCATCATTATCTCTCACAATAATGTGCTTTACCAAACTTGGGGGAGAAGTAACTGTGATAGAGTATACTTGAATAAACAAACTACAAATATCAACAATGATTGCAGATAAATAAATAGATATACTTGAACATGCTAAGAGCCTATAGTAGCTGTACTGAGCACCAGTACAGCTACTATAGACTCTTAGCATGTTCAGGTATATCTATTGATTTATCTGCAGTAATTGTTGATATTTGTGGTTTGTTTATTCAAGTATACTGTATCGCAGTTCCTTCTCCCTCAAGTTTGATAAAACACATTATTGTGAGAGATAGTGATGCCAGGTTAATAGGCTTCTATTAGCGAGCTTTGATCCACATACATCTTACCTGGTATGTTACCGTAAATTATGTAACATGCTGCATCGATCTAGTAAGTGTGCTGTGCCTGAGAATTTTATGAATTATCTTTACTAAACCAATATAATTGTATATATTTATACTTAGCTTTTTGTTACGTCTTTTAGGCAAGAACAGGCTAGAAGAACTTTTCCTTGAATCACTGACGAGATAAAGGTTTTTTTATTTCTGGCTTGACCTTAGTGGTTGGTATGGCAGAGGATAAGTGGCTTGGTCCTGGCTGATAAGGATTTAGGTCTTTGTTCAGTCATATAAGCCAGATGGAAAATTGTCTCCCACCTCTAGATTAGAGTTATCTAGAGTTTAGATTTTAAATTCCACTGCTGAAGTTGTATGGCATATATATAACCTTCATAAACTAGTCCAAGTAATAGTATTGACAAAATCCGTATCTATTTCTTCAATTTTTCAATAAGTTGCACGTTGCCTGGAAGAGGTTGAAGGTAGATCCTCTACATATGGTTTGGAGATAAATTCACCTTTTAGCTCCCCTAAAAATATGCTTGTCTATTAGGTTCTGCTGGCTAACCTCCAGGTACCAGCTGCTTGTTAGATAGTCTTTAGGCATGACAGTTCTCCTCATCTATATTTCTATGAATCCATGAAAAAGGTTGGTGCAGGAACTTCTCCCTTTTGAAAGGTCTCCGGGAAAATCTATTGGGAACATTAGGAAGTCGGTAGACCACATCCCTTGCTTCAAGCCCAAGAGGCATTACTTGGAGTCATTGAGAGCGTCTTTGGAGCACAAAATCTTTATGATCAGTCACAGTAAATATTGGCAAGACCTTTGATGAATTTTGTCCCTGCTAGTTGCCACTTGATCTAATATTGTTCTTTCTTAATTCTTGAACTGTATTACTTGTCTAGCTTGTTGAACCAACAAAAATACTGCTTTCAGTTTTAAATTATTATGAGTCAGATCTCAAACCATTGCTGTGGTGTGGTAACAGACATACTTGCAAAGGAGGAATAATGGAAATAAACATTTTACACTTCATGTTGGAGTAGATTTCCCAGTGTATGTTATATACACAACTGGGATTTCTACTCATCAAAGTGTAAAAATGTTTATTTCCCATTTTTCCTCCTCTGCAGGTATGTTTGTTACCACACCACAGCAATGATTTAAGATCCAACTCGTAATAATTTAAAACTGAAAGCAATATTTTTGTAGGTTCAACAAGCTGAACAGTAGTATAGCTAAAGAATTAAGATAGAACATTATTAAATCCAGTGGCAAGTAGTAAGGACAAAATTCATTAAAGGCCTTGCACTATTTAGCATGACTGATCATACACAAGATTTTGTGCTTCAAAGACCTCTCAATGACTCCTACTGACGATACCTCTCAGATTAAAGCAAGGGAGGTGGTCTACCGACGTCCTAATGTTCCCGATAGATTTTCCCGGAAGCCTTTCAAAAGGGAGAAGTTCTTGCACCAACCTTTTTCATGGATTCATAGAAATATAGAAGAGCAGAACTGTCTTTTGTCATGCCCAAAGACTATCTAACAAGCAGCTGGTGCCTGGAGGTTAGCCAGCAGAACCTAATAGAAAAGTATTTTTTGGGTGGGGTAAAAGGTGAATTTATCTCCAAACCATGTAGGGGATCTACCTTCAACCTCTACCAGGCAAGGTGTAACTTATTGAGAAATTTAAGAAATGGATACGGATTTTGTCAATACTATTACTCGGACTGGTTTATGAAGGTTATATATAAGCCATACAACTTCAGCTGTGGAATCTAAACTCTAGATAACTCTAATCTAGAGGTGGGAGACAATTTTCCATCTGGCTTATATGACTGAATAAAGACCTAAATCCTTTATCAGCCAGGACCAAGCCACTATCCTTTTCTATACCAACCACTAAGGTCAAGCCAGAAATAAAGAGAACCTTTATCCTGTCAGTGATTCAAGGAAAACTCCTTCCAGCCTATTCTTGCCTAAAAGACTTAGCTTTAATAAGTATAAATATATACAATTATACTGGTTTAGCAAAGATATTTCATAAAATCCTCAGGCACAGCACACTCGCTAGATCGATGCAGCATGGTACATAGTTTACAGTAACATACCAGGTAAGATGTATGTGGATAAAAGCTCGCTAATAGAAGCCTATTAACCTGGCATCACTATCTCTAACAATAATGTGCTTTACCAAACTTGGGGGAGAAGTAACTGCGATACAGTATACTTGAATAAACAAACCACAAATATCAACAATGACTGCAGATAAATAAATAGATATACTTGAACATGCTAAGAGTCTATAGTAGCTATACTGGTGCTCAGTACAGCTACTATTAGACTCTTAGCATGTTCAGGTATATTTATTTATTTATCTGCAGTCATTGTTGATATATGTGGTTTGTTTATTCAAGTATACTATATCGCAGTTACTTATCCCCCAAGTTTGATTAAACACATTATTGTGAGAGATAGTGATGCCAGGTTAATAGGCTTCTATTAGCAAACTTTGATCCACATACATCATACCTGGTATGTTACTGTGAACTATGTACCAGGCTGCATCGATCTAGCGAGTGTGCTGTGCCTGAGGATTTAATGAAATATCTTTACTAAATCAGTATAATTGTATATATTCATACTTATCAAAAAGATAAGTCTTTTAGGCAAGAATAGGCTGGAAGGCGTTTTCCTTGAATCACTGACAGGATAAAGGTTCTCTTTATTTCTGGCTTGACCTTAGTGGTTGGTATAGAAAAGGGTACAGTGGCTTGGTCCTGGCTGATAAGGATTTTGGTCTTTATTCAGTCATATCAGCCAGATGGAAAATCGACTCCCACCTCTAGATTAGAATTATCTAGAGTTTAGATTCCCCAGCTGAAGTTGTATGGCTTATATATACAACCTTCATAAACCAGTCCGAGTAATAGTATTGACAAAATCCGTATCCATTTCTTGAATTTTTCAATAAGTTGCACCTTGCCTGGTAGAGGTTGAAGGTAGATCCCCTACATGGTTTGGAGATAAATTAAGCCTTTTACTCCTCCAAAAGAAAAATGCTTTTCTATTAGGTTCTGCTGGTTAACCTCCAGGCACCAGCTGCTTGTTAGATAATCTTGAGGCATAACAGTTCTGCTCTTCTATATTTCCATGAATCCATGAAAAAGGTTGGGGTAGGAACTTCTCCCTTTTGAAAGGTTTCCGGGAAAATCTACTGGGAACATTAGGAAGTCGGTAGACCACCACCCTTGCTTTTAGCCTGAGAGGCATCATCAGTAGGAGTCATTGAGAGGTCTTTGGAGCACAAAAATCTTGTGTATGATCAGTCATGGTAAATGAGTGGCCAGACCTTTAATGAATTTTGTCCCTGCTAGTTGCCACTGGATCTAATATTGTTCTCTCGTAATTCTTGAGCTATGGTACTTGTCCAGCTTGGTGAACCACTAAAAATCCTTCTTTCAGTTTCAAAATTATTACGAGTCAGATCTCAAACAACTGCTGTGGTGTGGTAACAGACATACCTGCAAAGGAGGAAAAATGGAAATAAAACATTTTACACTTCATGTCGGACTAGAAATCCCAGGTGTATATAATATACACTTTGGGATTTCTACTCCAACATTATTGGGCATCTTTGCTATGGCTTTTACACTATGAGAAGATAACAAATGAAATTGTATGCAGTAATTAATAAATATTGCTGAAATGTTTGTTAAATGCCAAAGAATCACAAACAAAAAGAAAAATAATACAGCAAAAGAATGTATACTATTCACTTGAAATTTACTCTTAATTAAAATAATACCAACTAAGTAACCCTAATCTTAAACAAAATCTAAAGAATTAGCGGTGAACAGAAAAAAATAATTTAATATTGAAACTTATAGTATGTCATGAACTTGATGAAATCTAAACAGTGGACATTGAAGTATAACAACCCTTTAAAAAAAAAATATGTCGTGAATTTGATGAAATCTAAACAGTAGACATTGAAGCATAACAACCCTTTAATTTCAAAATTATAGAAGTCAGTGCTGTACTTACATGAGAATCTATCAGTAAACTTAATTTTTCAATTGGGTGATTTGAATCTCGTTGATTAGTGGACAGTCTTGTATTCTGTGGTCTTGATGAAGCACTACAAATCTGAAAAAAGAATAGAATGTAAATTAAAAAGGAAAAATTTGTTCAGTGAATCAAATTATCCTTATTCTAGTAATTGAAAATATTTGGGGACTTTACATAAATGATGACTATTGTATCTGCAAGACACCATGCTTGCACAGTTATCAGAAGAGAACCATTTTCTCTGGAATGATTTTGTCACTCAATATTACTGAATTGTCACCCGTTAAAGATTTAGTTTCCATTAAACTTTTTAGGGTTTAGTAGACATTATTAGAGTAATTATATGGATTGTTGATCAAAGATGCAATTTTATATCACAATGTGTGTAGTTTTACAAAGAAGTTATCTATTTAAGATTATTTAGAAGACTATCCAGCAGTTAAGGAAAATAAACATTAGTTTAAGTATTTTTTCACTCTTCTCAATTGAGAATAACTTCTAATCTTTTTAAATATTTTTCTAGGGTCTATCAGAAACGCGGATCCAAGGTGCACAAAACCCAGCCTCCCAAAGAAAAATGGTAGCTCACATAACTTAGCCTCTAGTTCAACTTATGGGGAACCATGCAAAAATTCTACGTCATCATTAAGCTTACCACAAACTATGGCTCAATCAAGTCAAGTCAAGAAGGAGGAAAATTTAACCGAAGAAAAAATCGTCCAGGTTTTGATGGAATGCGACCGTTTAGTTGAAGGCCAGAAATGGAAGAACCCTGAAAAAACACTTAGTGATGAAGGGGGAATACATGACGATAATAAATTTCTCTCAGAAAGTAGCGAAGGAAAATCGCAGTCGAGTACATTTTCCACCGATAGCACCGCAACAAAACTCGAGAAGAATATTGACAAAGCTAGTAAAAGTTTAAGTGAACCAATTAGTCTATTAGGTTGTTTAGATGACATTGATAAAAAAGCTGGCACTTAATAGTAAATAGTTCTCTACAATATATGAATTTTCTTTTTTCTTTAGTTTGACAGCTCATAGATATATAATTTTATTATTTGATCCTAAATTGATGTGTTTTCTGGGAATGAATGTGTAATATAAAATGTATTATAGATATAACATGACTGAATTGTATTATACTTTACAAACTTTTGTAGAGTGAAGCATAAATTTCTGATAATTAAAGTTCCTTCAAAAAGGGTATTATAGAAACAACTGCACAAACTTGTTTAAGTCAACTAATTAGTTTAAACAAATATAGAGGTGCAATACATACTGATTTTTATTATTAGTGACCTATCTAAATTATGCCATTTTTATCTTAGGTACTGTTTGTACTGTAGAAGACAATTTAATACAGTAGGGGTGCATCTTATTTGTCTTGTCATAACCAACTTCAAGTAAAGAATCGGAAAAAAAAAATGATCTTCCCAATTGAGTGGATAAGATATTTTACAGGTAGAATGGAATCTTAAATTTTTGAATAGAAGAAAATGCTTCAGGAAACAATTAACTAAACATTAATAAGCTACTCATATAATGAGAACTGTGTAGAAGACTATCAAAATTATAGAATATCAATGTTGTGGGGATTTTGCTAGATGTACAAAAAAAAAAAAATAAGTAAAAAGCCTAGATAAGTAATTACTAAGCCATTAAATAAACTGTGGGTACCAGTGAATGCACAAAATATTGAAATAACTACCTCTAAATTGGATCAACATTGTTGTAAATATTTAATGAAAGACAACTTAAAACTTGTTTTCTTTTAAGTGAACATATCGGATACCCGATAAATTTTTTAAAATGCCCCCATAATAGGTCATTATTTATTTGGTTGATTGATTGATTAAGAGTTATCTGGCATCCTGACATCTAAGGTCATTGATGCCAATATTATTTATTATAAATAAATATTAATTGTTTAAAACAATAAAACCAAAAACATCCTTATAACAGTTAGATAGCTTTCAGAAGACCGGCCTCTGAAATGAATTTAAAAGTACCCCTAGTATGGTACAACATATATTGTCCGAGAATCTTGGCAAGGATGAACCTCCCATCCTCGCCTCAGTACTATAAGTAGGGCATTCGATCAACAAATGTCTCGCTATCAAGGGTACCAAACAGTCGTCGCAATATGGTTGGTGTTGGCCATTTGGCAGAAACTTGTGTGTCAACCGAGTGTGACCAATGGAGAGACTACAAAGAGATGTCTCCCACTTTCCGGGCATCATGTTATACCTTTCAAGGAGATATATAACATGTTATTTCTCTCATTTTATTGTCATGCAGACTATCCCAGTGCTGTTGCCAAATATTATAAAATAATTTCTTGATGGAAGGTAGTAAATCATTACAGGGAATGGGATACCTTCTTGGTAGCAACTCAGATGCAGCATTCTTTGCCAGTAAAACTGCCTCCTCATTCCAAGACACACCTACATGTGCTGGAACCCAATAAAATCTCACTTTAATTCCTATCAGTCCAATAATAAATATCCATTCTAAAAGCTTTAAAACTAAGGGTTACTAGAATTAAAAACTTCTAAAGCTGGAAGGAAACTCCTTGCATCACTAAAAATGGTTAAATTACCCTCCTTCTCCAACACTATTTTCTCAATAGCGGTTAGTATGCCATACAGTTCGGAAGTGAATATGGAAGCTTTTAGAATTAGTGCACATCTACAATTAAAACCATTACTATGTACTCCAAATCCAAATGCCAGCATCAGATTTGGAGCCATCAGTATCAATAAGAGTTAATTCCCTATGATCCGCAACACGTTCCATAAAAAAAAAGATGCGGCTTCTAAGTCAGCCATATTCTTTTTAGCACCAATAAAATATTTACAAAAAAATTTCCACGGAGGGGTTGATGATATCTTAAATGGAAGCACCTTGCTTCTAATTATATCAAGACTGTTCAATAATTGTTTCACCCGAAAACCATAAGGTTGAGGAGATTTTGAGTGCATTTCAAACTATGTTGAGTGCCTTACAAGGCTTGCAATCTGAAAGGTTAAGAATTAGGGAGTCTTTGCAACCTAAACCAATATCAAACAATGGAAGACTTTCGGTAAAGGTCTAAAGGTAACTCCACCGTCAACAAGGAGGCTTGGGATAGGTAAAGTTCTAAAATCCTTAGTCGACTTTGGGTGGCTGAGGAGTGCATTTTACACCCATAACTGATTTTAGCAAAAATTAAAGCCTTGTATAATTTGAAAATAGTTTTGTGGTCTGCTCCCCATGATGTATGGGACAAAACTTTATTAAATTTTCTTGAGACTTTGAATCTTTTAAAAGCTTTCAAGTGAGGAACCCATGTAAGCCTACAATCAATTATCAATCCTAAAAAACTAGCCTCGCTTACACATGGGATATGTTGAGCTTTGATTTACATATCCGGGTCTGGATGTACTCCCCAAATAAGACAGAAATGAACAACAACAATCGATTGATTGATTGATTTATTTGAGCTTTTCTGGCTTCCTGACATCTAAGGTCATTGACACGGATATCATTTATTATAGATAAAGAACAAAAGAATATTCAATTAAAACCATAAATGCAAAGATATCTTAAAAGTTAAAAAGCTTTCAGAAGACCTGCTTCTGAAGTAAAGCTAAAAATCCTACTAGCATGGTAGGACATATCAAGTCCAAGAATCTTAACAAAAGAACCTGCCATCCTCACCTTGAGCCTCACTAATAAAAGTGGGGCATTCGGTCAACAAATGCCTCACTTAACAAGGGTACCAAATAGTCGTCGTAATATGGCTGGTGTTGGCCAGTAAGCAGATTTTCATTTGTCAACCGAGTGTCACCGATGCGGAGACGTCAAAGATTAGTCTCCAACTTTCGGGGCATCATGTTATACTTCCAGGGGGATATAGCTTTCGTTACCCCTCTCATCTTATTCTCAACCAAACCATCCCATTGCTGTTGCCAACTATTAGAAAATAAATTATCAAAGTTAGGTAAACAAACATGACAAAGAATGGGATACCTTCTTGGTCGCAACAAGGCAGCAGCATTCTTTACTAGTAAATCTGCCTTCTCGTTTCCAGACACACCTACGTGAGCCTGAACCCAACAAAATTGAACTGTTATACCTCTCAGTCCAATAATAAATAGCCATTCTAAAATATTTAAAACTAAATGGTTACTTGAATTAAAGACTTCTAAAGCTTGAAGGACTCTCCTTGCATCACTAAAAATAATAAAATTAGCCCCGTTACGTTATTTTCTCAAGTGGTTAGTATGCCGTATAGTTCGGCCGTAAATATGGAAGCTGTTAGAGGAACTGCACGTCTATAATTAAAAGCATTACTATATACTCCAAATCCAACGCCAGCATCAGAGTTGGAGCCATCAGTATACTGTATATAAAAGTCGATTCCTCATGTTCTGCAACATGTTCCATAAAAAGGGATCTGGTTTCAAAGTCAGTCATATTCTTTTTAACTCCAATAAAATATTTACAAAAAGATACCTCTGATAATTTCAATGGAGGCATTGATGATATCTAAGGAAGCACCTTAGATCTAACAATATCAAGACTGTCTATCAATTGTTTCATCTGAAAACCATAAGGTTGAGATTTCAAGTGCATCTCAAAGTATGTTGAATGCCTTACAAGACTTGCAGTCTGACAGGCTAAAGAATTAGGAAGTCTTTGCAACCTAAACCAATACCAAATATAAGACTTGGTAAAGATCTAGCGGTAATTCTCCAGCATCAACAAGAAGGCTTAGGATAGGTGCTACAGGCTCCTGTGGCCAATCTGATACTAGTATGGTGTATAGAATCTAAAATTTTTAATCAGCTTAGGCTGGCTGAGGAGTATATTTCACAGCCATAAATGACAAATTCGTAGGTAATTTGTATTTTTCCTAACTATACAAACTTTAGCTATTTAATATGGGTAATTACTTCGGCGTAGCTGAAATGAGCCATTAGATTTTTAACAAGGGTTTACTACCCCACCGCTAGTTAGCGGAGGGTAGGGAGGGGTAGCTTGCTACTCCCCCCCCTCCCCCACACACACACACCTGTGAATACTTCACTTTGCTTAGAGGTAGGACTTCACGGGGGACAGGGCTGGCGGGAAAGTTTGATTAAATAGCTAAGGTTTGTATAGTTAGGAAAAATACAAATTACCCACGAATTTGTCATTTGTTCCGTAACTGAAATACAAATCACGCTATTTAATATGGGTGACTCACCCCTCAGGAAGGGTGGTAAGTCCCGGCCATACTGGCTTTGGCTTTGCCCGGGGACTCAATATTTGAGTGTGTAAGTACTCAAAAATAAGGAGTAACTGCACCTCGCTAGCATTTGCTGTGCAATTGCTGCGGCCTACATAAGCTGTGTGAGAAGGTAAGTAGTGTGACACGTCCTAGGAAGTTGACCTGGAGTTCTTCAGATGGAATTCTAGGCTAGGACTCTCCCAATACCACCTTGTCAGGGTATGGGGACATGACAGTATTAACCTTAATACTAGGAACACAAGGAAGCATGGTTTACCTACAGTGGTTTGAGGTCAGCTGTGCAGAGAACCCTGGATGCTGCTTTCTCCAAGGGAGGAGCGGATGAAGAAAAGAATAAAGGCCAAACAAACCTTTTCATTCATGCAGACTAAGACTGGGTAACAATGCCCTCAACCCTCTGCTACCTGTCCATTAAGGAGCCTGAGGTTTAGACCAGCTGATGTGCAGCCACCACAGGGCCGATAGAGAACGTATCGAGTCTCCTGTGTGTCACGTCTTGCAGGTAGTGGGCTGTGAAGGTCATCTGACGCTTCCACACCCCAGCTTGCAGGACCTGCGTCACTGAATAGTTTTTCTTGAAAGCCAGGGACGTAGCTACGCCCCTAATATCATGTGCTCTAGGGCGACGTGACGGAGGAGAGTCAGGATTCAAGGATAGATGTATTACCTTGCAAATCCAAGCCTAGATGGTATTCTTAGTGACCCTCCTCTTCGTTCTCCCGGTGCTCACAAACAAGGCTTGCACCTGGGGACGAACTGCAGCCGTTCTCTTAAGATACAGCCTCAGACTCCTTACTGGGCACAGTAGGAGATGGTCTGGGTCATCTGTTACAGAACGAAGACTCAAAATCTGGAAAGAGTCAAACCGAGGGTCCGGCACTCCCGGATTCTGAGTCTTGGCAACAAACTCAGGGACAAACCTGAACGTTACCTCCCCCCATCCCCTTGAATGGGCGATGTCGTTTTAGAGACCATGAAGTTCGCTGACTCGCTTGGCCGAGGCCAAAGCTAGCAGAAACACCGTCTTCCAAGTAAGGTGGCGATCTGAAGCCTGGCGTAATGGTTCGTAGGGAGGTCTCTTAAGAGACCTGAGAACTCAAACCACGTTCCATGGAGGAGGTCTCACTTCCGACTGAGGGCAGGTAAGTTCATAATTCCGTATGAGTAAGGAAAGTTCCAGCGAGGAAGAAATGTCCACTCCTTTGAGCCTGAAGGCTAGGCTTAAGGCTGAGCGATAGCCTTTCACTGCCGAGACTGAAAGGCGTATTTCTTCCCGCAAATACACGAAGAACTCCGCTATTGCTGGAATAGTGGCATCGAGTGGAGAGATACCCCTTCCACGACACCAACCACAGAAAACTCGCCACTTCGCCTGGTAGACCCCTGCGGATGACCTACGCAGGTGTCCAGACATCCTGTTCGCAACTTGTTGCGAAAATCCTCTCTCAGTGAGGAGATGCTGGATAGTCTCCAGGCGTGAAGTCAAAGCGAAGCTACGGCTTTGTGAAAGATGTTGGCGTGTGGTTGTTTGAGTAGCTCGTGTCGTGGAGGGAGTTCTCTCGGGAGCTCCGTAAGGAGTTGCAGAAGATCCGGAAACCATTCTGCGTGATGCCATAGCGGAGCTATCAGGGTCATTGAGAGATTGACCGATATTCTGGTCTTGTTGAGCACCCTCCTCATCAGACAGAACGGGGGAAAGGCGTAGACATCGATGGTGTCCCACCGTTGTTGGAAGGCATCTTGCAAGAGAGCCTTGGGATCCGGGACTGGGGAGCAGTACAGCGGAAGCTTGAAGTTCAGCGCTGTGGCGAACAGATCCACAGTCGGGGAACCCCACAAAGTCAGGACTTTGTTGGCTACTTGACGATCCAAAGACCACTCTGTACTCACTATCTGCGTCGCTCTGCTCAGACTGTCGGCGAGCACATACCTCTTGCCTGGAATGAAGCGAGCCGAAAGTGTGATCGAGTGGACTTCAGTCCATCTCAGTATCTCTACTGCAAGATGGGATAGCTGTTCTGAAAAGGTACCTCCCTGCTTGTTGATATAAGCCACTACTGTGGTGTTGTCACTCATCACCACCACAGAGTGGGCCGCCAGGACTTGGTGGAACTTTTGAAGAGCCAGGAATACGGCCTTCATTTCTAGCAGGTTTATATGGATGTACTTTTCTGATTCTGACCACAGGCCTGAGGTCCTGTGGTTCAGAATGTGGGCCCCCACCCTTTCTTTGATGCATCCGAAAACAACATCAAATCTGGGGGAGGACGAGAAGATCCACTCCCTTCCGTAGGTTCTCGTCTGCCACCCACCAATGAAGGTCCGTCTGTTCCGCAGAACCCGTGGGGATCATAGTGTCCGGGGAATCGTGACCTTGATTCCACCGAGACTTGGGTCGCCACTGGAGAGATCTCATCCTGAGGCAACCGTTGGGAACTAGACGGGCCAGGGATGAGAGATGGCCGAGGAGACGTAACCACGCTTGGGCTGGAAGTTCTTCTCGTCTGAGGAAAGGCCTCGCGACCTTCCTCAGCCTTGCTATCTTGTCGTCTGATGGGAAGGCTTTGTGGAGATTGGTGTCTATGACCATGCCTAGGTATACCAGTTTCTGAGTGGGCAGCAGAGAGGACTTCTCGAGATTTACCATGATCCCTAGATCTTGGCAAAGTTCGAGAAGTTTGTCTCGGTGGTGAAGAAGGGTTGCCTCCGAGTCTGCTAGGATCAGCCAGTCGTCCAGGTAACGGAGGAGACGGATACCGATCCTGTGAGCCCATGATGATATCAGGGTGAACACTCTGATGAACACTTGAGGAGCTGTGGAGAGATCGAAGCACAGCACCTTGAACTGGTAGATCTTGTTGTCTAGGCTAAATCTTAAGTACTTCCTTGAAGACGGGTGGACTGGGATCTGGAAGTACGCATCCTTCAGGTCCAGTGTACACATGAAGTCTTGTGGTCTCACTGCAAGCCTGACCGTGTCTGCTGTCTCCATGCTCAACGGAGTCTGTTTGACAAACTCGTTCAGGGTTGAGAGGTCGATGACTGGTCTCCAGCCTCCAGACGCCTTCTTTACAAGAAAGAGTCGACTGTAGAAGCCTGGGGACCCATCGACTACCTCTTGGAGAGCGTCCTTCTTCAACATGGTCTCGGCTTCTGCCCGAAGGGCTTGCCCCCTTACCGATCCCATGGTAATGGAGCTCAATGACACTGGATTCGCTGTCAGGGTAGGTAGAGATGTTGTGAACGGGACGCGATATCCCTGACTGATCACGGAGATCGTCCAGGGATCTGCCCCGAGTTGCTGCCACCTTGTTGCGCAACTCTGTAGGCATCCCCCCACTGGTGGACATGCAGGGGGACTGCCAATCCTAGCGTTTGCGGCCTCAGCCGCTCCCTCTAGGATTTTTCCCTCCCCTGAAGGACTTTCTGCCCTTCTTGCCCTTGCCAGGAAAGGGCTTAGACACCTTTGTCTTTGCTGCTGTCGTCTTCTTCGCATTCTCGGCAGGACGGGGCTGTTGGGTTGCTGGAGGTTTGTAGGGCCTCAATGTTAGGGCCCTATGGAGAAGGGAATCCTGGTTGGATTTCCTCCACCTCTCAGCGGCTTGCTCCACGTCCTTAGGCTCAAACAAATTCTTGGAATATGAGTAGAGGTCGTCAACAGTGGCCAGGGAAGCATATCCAGGGGAGAAAGAGTCAAGTGTTTGAAGGGTCCATAGTCAAAAGGTGGTATTTTCCTTTTTGTTACTGTTGGTTGTTTGTTTGGTTTACCTGCTTAAGAATGTTCAGAAAATATGCATTCTCCTCTATCAGCACAACGAGACTATACTGTACTTCCCAGATGGTCCACTCCATACCCTACCTGAAGGATAGCACCAAAACAGATATAGAGGCACAGGTGTAAGCTAAACCCGCCTGTTAGGACTGTAACCAAGAAAATATGGAATCATCCTCCCCATATCTGTAATGATGGGCTTCCAGCCATAAGCCAAGAGTCCCACCTAAAGGATTAGATCCCCTCGGATTACGATGACCCAATCCTTGAGAATAGTTCTGCCAAAAAAGTCCAAACCATCTTCGGGATGGCTGAGATCATCCAATACTCTCATATATAGCTTTAAATGCAAATACCTCCCAACCATGATCCCTTCTCCCATTCATCTTAGCAAGCAATAATAACAAATCGTGGAAATATCCACACTATTTAGATAAAATAAAAATGAATAAATGAACATATACAGTAAAGAATATTATATATATATATATATATATATATATATATATATAAATATATATATATATATATATATATATATATATATATATATATATATATAAATAAATTTAAGAGAAATAATACTTGGAGTTAGAACATCAAGACGACGAAAGTTTATAAAATTAGGAGGTCGAAGTAATATTCACAAGAAGAAATAGAGATAGAAGAATTTGGATTCGAACTTGGGGAGCAATTTCCCCAAGTTTGAGAGCCCTCTTGCCCGTCACAATTCTTCAATAATATGAAGAAACC
>NW_027170780.1:120000-135000 GCF_036898095.1 Palaemon carinicauda
TTCTAGGCTACAACTCTAATTGGAAAAGCAGAATGCTATAAGTCCAAGGGCTCCAACAGGGAAAACTATCCCAGTAAGGAAAGGAAATAAGGAAATAAAACTATATGAGAGATAATGAACAATTCAATATTTAAAAAGCAGTAACAATATTAAAACAATTCTTTGTGCTGGCGAAAAGAATCAAGTGAAAATTGATAGATTAATAAATGACTCAACTTGATAACCAATCCATGGTCCTTGCTAAACAACTTTTGATTTTTCTAATTCTGTTCTTTTGCTTACAGAGAAGGAGAAAAGATGGCTTTTAGAAAATATGTCAAACTTCTGACTATCATCATTCTCGGCACTTTTCTAATCATCAGTTTAAAGATAGTTTCTTTAAATTACAGAATAACTCCAGGTGAGGAAATCATTGCTACTAAGCAAGAGCACCTAGGCTATATGTTGAAACAGCTCTTATCAGACGTTAAAATCAAACTAAAAATTTCTTTTTTTAGAGGCTTTTTGAGTGATTTCGCCCTTTATAAATTTTATTACTTCAAACAATTTCGTATCTTGCAATAACGTCTTGAGTAAATCATCTGTTGATTAAAGTGAACAAGTATTACGATATGAAACTTAGAACATATGGATGAAATAAACGATTCCACTTAGGTGACCAATATACTTGGAGAAGGAACAGGAAGAGGAACGAGGAGGAGATGGAGACCGAAGCGAAGGTGGGTGGACTGTATCAAGGATGACCTTCGATCAAAGGGATTAACCGGTGATGAGGTGTGGGACAGAGGTAGATGGAGAAAGCTGGCCAGAAACATCGACCCCACATAGAAGTGGGAAAAGATGTACACAAAGAAGAAGATGATTAAAGTGAACATATTGCAATCATCTGACGACTTTACAACAATTTCACTTTATAGGCCAAAAACTAAAAAATTACTACAAAAATTATTTGGTAAAAAAATTAATTCTACCAAAAATTGTTCTTCTTAATGACTAATTACGATTCAGTGAACTATTTTCAATATAAAATAATTGTAAAACCCTATAAGGTTTTATAAACAACTAAGTAGATTGGTCACCTAAGTGGAATCGTTTATTTTATCATATGTTCTAAGTTTCATTTCGTAATACTTGACAACTTGGAATCTGAATTAGAATCAAAAGTCTTTGTTGTATAGACTGAAAAATTATAGTCATTTAAAATGGTAAGAGAGAAACCCAGTATGTGAAATGTAGCCTTTTAAAATTGAAGGAAATAAAACCCTTGTTATTGGACACATCTACGTCCTGAAATCTAACATTCCACCAGTGAATGAAAAACCAAAAATCATAGATGGCCATACAGTAACGTAACTTTAAAAGAAAAATATACCAAATTCTAAATGGTTCAGAAAAAGCTAATATAAATTAACCCTGTTAGTAAGGATTTCAACAGTATGATTCCAACCCATTTTACTGAAATATTTCAGAAGTTGATCCCAGCAAGATAATGGAGATTTTGGTACCCTGGAAGAAAGAATACTGTGCCCAAGATATTGCGTATTCCATAGGCAGTGATACTTTACAGAACCTCCCCTTGTTGCAAAGGTAATGGAAATATTGTCTTCAGGTGTTTTGGTGCTGATTATTATTATTATTATTATTATTATTATTATTATTATTATTATTATTATTATTATTATTATTATTATTATTATTATTAAGAATCACGCAACAAATCGGAAGCGAGACTCAAGTAGATACTGATGCCCAATAAGATGTGTCACGTCAAATGTTTTCAGATGATACTGTACGGATTGGGGACAGTGAAGGGAAACTGTAAAAACTAGTGAGAAATTAAGTATATATATATATATATATATATATATATATATATATATATATATATATATATATATATATATATATATATATATACACACGCACACACACACATATATATATAATATATATATATTTTCATGTATATATAATATATATTCATATATATAATATATATATATATTCATATATAATACAGTATATATATTCATATATATATATATAATATATATATTCATATATATATAATATACATATTCATATATATATATATATATATAATATTCATATATATATACACACACACACATATATATATATATATATATATATATATATATATATATATAATATTTGTGAATCTAATAGCAGAATGCTTATTTGTTTTCTTCGATAGAGATATGGCAGCAAAGAATTCCTCTGCAAACATCTTCTTCATAGAGTCCACTTGCAGTCCAAATCCTTCATACAGAAGTTGGTGTTCACTGGAAAGGTAAGTGAAACTCTACATAACCCCCAATTTGATGGTTACTTTCATAAAAAATGGAAAAAATAATTGAATAAGAAATAGGAAAGAAACGTTCCTAATTTTTCCTTCATTCCTTCTTCCTTCTAGCTGGGCAACTCAACACCCGGAAAAGACAGTTTGGTTTATCTTGGTGTCTCCATTCATAAACGACGCCACTGGTGTGAGGAAGAGACTTTTCAATCAGTATTCCAATATCAGGATTGTCACCAGTAACCTTGAAGAAATATTCAACGAGACGCCTCTCTGGGAACTCTTCAACTCTGATAAATGGTTGAAAAATACAAGTAAGCTATGGGTAATTTTAGCTTTGTTCAGAAATCCAGGTAAGCAACATTTACTAGAGGTCCTGCAAACAGTAGCTCACTTTCATCCCTGGAACCCTGTAGTAAAGTTTCTCATCAGAATTGCTTCAACACTAAATGCCAAGTTTTCCAAATAGGATGTTTGGCAGGAACTTGAATTATTTACCAGTATTATTACTATGGAAAGTGAGTCTCATATTGAGGTGGTGTGAACATGTTGTAAGGTTGGGTGAGGGGTGGAAGTGAAGAGGGCTTGGGTGGAATCTATTAGGTGTAGAAGATTAAGGAGTCAAAGGCTTAGATGCTTGATCGAGTGAAGAGTTTATAGAAGGGTTTGGTGAAGGAGGCTGCTTTCGATAGAAATAGTTAGAGAAGAGGCATCAAAGAAACTGCCCCTTTGGTTTACAAATAGCTGTGGGGATGAAGTTGAAATTATTTGCCAATGGGAAAGAAAATATATCAATATTCTCAGCTGCAATGTCAGGGCATTACTAATATTATAAGTATAGATACAAGACCAGCAGAATTAACTATAACATCACTAATAGTCATAGTAGCAATATCTGGATGACGAATCTAACCAAAGATTAGTAAGTAGATTATAGAATGAACTTAGGTTTATTTGGGGAAGGGCTTTCCATCTTTGAATATTTTGTGGTTCATGTTTTGATAAAGCACTGGTCACCCATAATTATTTTTTTCACTTTCTTTTTCTCTTCATTGATTAATTCACAACAATCACCAGACTACTTGGTATAGTTGGCTTCGTAAATTAGATGGTGATCACCAGACTAGGGTTCAAGTCCCACTCAAACTCGTTAGTACCTTTGGTAGCTGCTACCACATCATCCTTGTGAGGTAAGAATGGGAGTATTTGGTGGAGCCTAGAGGTCTATCTGCCGAGTCATCAGTAGCCATTGACTGGCCTACCTTGGTCCTTGCTTCGGCAGAGAGGGGGGTTGGGCACTGATCATATGTATATAGTCAGTCTCTGGGGCATTATCTATATTGATAGGGCTATGTCACTGTCCCTTGCCTCTGCCATTCATGAGCGGACTTTAAACCTTTAAACTATCAACTTAGAGAAAACATCTATCGACTACAGTGTTTCCTTTGAAGCAGCTAGAAACTATCTCCATCTTAGATTGCCTTGTTGTGTACCGAAGCTTATGAAATCAACTTTACACAATTCACTGCTTAGCTAAAGAGATCAACCATTGCTTTAAAGAATTAGTTAATGAACGTTCCTCACTAGGAATCGAATTGGTGTTTGGTAAACATGAATGAAAAAAACGATTTTGTAAATTCTTATTCCTTTGAAAATTAATATAATAATTCCCAACTTCATCCCAGTTTTCTCAAACGATTTCCTTTTCCTATTCCCAATCTGGAAGTTTTTCCAAGCAACATCATTTGACAGAAGATAATGAGACTAATAGTTTATTGCTTTTACCCCTATTTTCAGTATGTAATATTTAGGAATAATTTTCTTATATATATATATATATATATATATATATATATATATATATATATATATATATATATATATATATATATATATATATATATATTTCAAATAAGCCATATATTTTAATACATTAAAGTCTGGATTCTCTTAACGACCTCGGGATCTGAGCCCCAGGCGAGTTGAAATCAGCCCATCTTCACCATCGTAGCTAATTGGTAGGTTTGTGACTTGGCATTCAATTAATGATAAATTTTGAACATTTAAACGTGTTTTTCATACTTCAAATAGGCCATATATTTTAATACATTAAAGTCTGGATTCTCTTAACAACCTCAAGATCTGAGCCCCAGGCGAAATCACTCAAAGACTATAGTATCTGACTAGCCGGGTTTCGAACCCTGGTCCAGGATACTTGTATGACATTGACCATACCACTCAGCCACGAAGAAAGAAAAAAGTCAATGACAATTCTCCTGTACATATACCTGTCGAATTCACGTTTTTTGTACTTAAAATTGAAATCAACCCATCTTCACCATCGTAGCCTATTGGTAGGTTTGTGACTTGGCATTCAATTAATGATAATTTTTGCACATTTAAACGTGTCTTTCATATCTCAATTAAGCCATATATTTTGATACATTAAAGTCTGGATTCTCTTAACGACCTCGGGATCTGAGCCCCAGACGAAATCGCTCAAAGACTATAGTATCTGACCGGCCGGGTTTCGAACCCTGGTCCAGGATATCACTCAGCCACGAAGAAAGATAAAATTTAATGACAATACTATAGTCTTTGAGTGATTTCGCCTTGGGCTCAGATCCTAAAGTCGTTAAGATAATCCAGATTTTAATGTATTAAAATATATAGCTTATTTTAAATATGAAAAACACATTTAAATGTGCAAAATTTATCATTAATCGAATGCCAAGTCACAAACCTGCCAATTAGCTACGATGGTGAAGATGTGAAGATGGGTTGATTTCAATTTAAGTACAAAAAACCTGAATTCGACAGGTATATGTACAGAAGAATTGTCATTGACTTTTTATCTTTCGTCGTGGCCGAGTGGTAAGGTCAATGTCACACGAGTATCTTGGACCAGGGTTCGAAACCCGGCCGGTCAGGTAATATAGTCTCTGGGTGATTTCGCCTGGGGTTCAGATCCTGAGGTCGTTAAGAGAATCCAGACTTTAATGTATAGAAATATATGACTTATTTTAAACATGAAAAACACATTTAAATTTTCAAAATTTATCAATAACAGAAAGCCAAGTCACAAACCTACTAATTAACTACGATGGTTTAGGGTTGTTGATTTCAATTCTAAGTACAAAAAAACCTGAATTCGACAGGTATATGTATAGAATAATTGTCATTGACTTTTATCTTTCTTCATGGCTGAGTGGTAAGGTCAATGTCATACAAGTATCCTGGAACAGGGTCCGAAACCCGGCCGGTCATACAAGTATCCTGGAGGGTTGATTCCAGTTCTAAGTACATAAAACCTGAATTCGACAGGTATATGTACAGAAGAATTGTCATTAACTTTTATCTTTCTTCGTGGCTGAGTGATATCCTGGACCAGGGTTCGAAACCCGGCCGGTCAGATACTATAGTCTCTGGGTGATTTCGCCTGAGGATCAGATCCCGAGGTCGTTAAGAGAATCCAGACTTTAATGTATTGAAATATATGGCTTATTTGGAATATGAAAAACACGTTTAAATGTGCAAAATTTATCATGTGTATATATATATATATATATATATATATATATATACATTAGCTAAGCTGCAACTCTAGTTATAAAACCATGATTTTTTGTTTTTGTTTTGCTGGACTTGAGAACATTAATATTCCTCAAGAAGGAAAATGATGAGCAATGCATAGACCTTGGGCTTTAGTATTTACAGTATGCTTAAAGCCAAAAGCTGGTATTAAAAAAGAAAAATATGCTAAGATACAATAGTATTCTCGATTTTTATCTGGATGTTAATACTACGGTAATATTTAAATACCTACAAATTAGCTTAAACTTTCCTTTACAATTATTATAGGCCACAAAATGAATCTTGCAAGTGCCATGAAAGTCATGAACCCTATCGGTAAGCTGAAAGAGCACCGCTGCAAGAAATATATCCATCATGTGGATTTCCATACAACTAATTTGAGATCCACTTGTACAAAATAGCCTGGGCCGAAATCAACCTAATTTGAACCTAATTTGAGTATCCGCTTGTACAAAATAGCCTGGGCCAAAATCAACCTAATTTGAGTATCCGCTTGTACTAAATATCCTGGGCCGAAACCAACCTAATTTGAACCTAATTTGAGTATCCGCTTGTACAAAATAGCCTGGGCCGAAATCAACCTAATTTGAGTATCGGCTTGTACAAAATAGCCTGGGCCGAAATCAACCTAATTTGAGTATCCGCTTGTACAAAATAGCCTGGGCCGAAATCAACCTAATTTGAGTATCCGCTTGTACAAAATAGCCTGGGCCAAAATCAACCTAATTTGGGTATCCGCCTGTACAAAATGGCCTGGGCCAAAATCAACCTAATTTGAGTATCCGTTTGTAAAAAATAGCCTGGGCCGAAATCAACCTAATTTGAGTATCCGCTTGTAAAAAATAGCCTGGGCCGAAATCAACCTAATTTGAGTATCCGCTTGTACAAAATAGCCTGGGCCGAAATCAACCTAATTTGAGTATCCGCTTGTACAAAATAGCATGGGCCGAAATCAACCTAATTTGAGTATCCGCTTGTACAAAATAGCCTGGGCCGAAATCAACCTAATTTGAGTATCCGCTTGTACAAAATAGCCTGGGCCGAAATCAACCTAATTTGGGTATCCGCTTGTACAAAATAGCCTGGGCCGAAATCAACCTAATTTGAGTATCCGCTTGTATAAAATAGCCTGGGCCGAAATCAACCTAATTTGAGTATCTGCTTGTACAAAATAGCCTGGGCCGAAATCAACCTAATTTGAGTATCCGCTTGTACAAAATAGCATGGGCCGAAATCAACCTAATTTGAGTATCCGCTTGTACAAAATAGCCTGGGCCGAAATCAACCTAAGCGACATGCTGCGAGTGGCACTGGTGTGGAAGTGGGGTGGCATCTACGCGGACACTGATTCCATTTGCATCAAGAGCACGTCAAATCTCACTGACGCAGTAGGAATGGGCGAGGACATGATAATAATCAATGCCATTCTGATTGGTCAGCCTCGGCATAAGGTCTTCTGGATGTTAATGGAAGACATTCAGCAAAATTTCAAGGTATGTTACTCTGGAGGATAATAATTTCATAGTAGTTGTCACCTGGGAAAGTGTGTGTGTGTGTGTGTGTGTGCGTGTGCGTGTGTGTGTGTGTGTAGTGTATTGTTCGTCTGGTAATATAATGTATATCAATAGTTATTCAAACCCTAATAGCCCAGGTACTTCACATACAAAACTATAGTTTTTACGTAATGGGTAGCAAACGGAGAAATCCTTAGAATTCTTTTTACAAAAAATATAACTAGAGTTTCTATATACTGTGATATATCGAGATGTCTTCATTTGAATAGATCATTATTCATACCAATATTACAATAAAACATCTCACGCCTTTTTCTGATCTCTCCACTCGTTCTTCCACAAATTGCAGTTGAGGAATTTACATTACTTAATTTACCCTCCAGTGGATTCATGCAATTCTCGATCAACAAGTTCTTATGTTACACTCCAATGGATTTACTTATCCTCATTTACAGGGTGACATTTGGGGAGAGAATGGGCCTCACGCTATTACAAGAGTGATGAATGAGTTGTGCAAAACAACCAACTTTACAGAGATCGCCAGAAGTGGTAAGGGATGCGCAAACATGAGGGTGCTTCCCATTGAGTCATTCTATCCCATACCTTACCAACAACACAAGAAATACACAGAAGATAGAAATGAAACGGACTTGGCAAAGGTAAAACAAGTGAAGTATTCATCTTTGAGGATGAAAAAATATATGATGGGCATGTGTTCTAGACATTACTTCCAATATACGCAGATAACTTTAACACTTGTAATATGTCATATCTGGTGAAATCAAACTTAGAGTTGAAAGTCTTATTATTGTACATCGTTTTCTTTAGTTCAATCATAAAACCACATTCAGTACCTAGGTGTAACTGGGGGAAACCCCTTCAGTAGCACCATGAAGTAAAATAAAGTTTTCAAGAGTGAGCAGCAAAAATGTGGAAAAAATAAACGAGTATAGGTGTAACTCAAATAGCTAAAATGTAGGGACCAAAATAACATTGCAAAAAATTCTTCAAGAAATATCTGCAGTACAACGTGGGACAAACTGACGCCACTACCCCTTTAGGGGTGACAAGTATAGAAAAGAATTGCACAGATTTAGGAGAATTTATAAAACTAAATCCCTTCCTTAAAAAGACACAGTAACTATCTAACACCAAACCCTTGTGTACATTCATCATCACACAACCACCTCAGCTGAAATTGAACCCAAAGAGAATTATAAAGAAAAAAATACATAATCTGTGTAGTTGAGACAGCAATATGATCTGATATAGCTTCAAGTCCCCTACACCAAGAAACCAAGTAAGAAATCTTTTAAATCTTAATTCACTGTATCATTGTGCCACTGCCTATCCTGGTCTGGACCTAAGCATAATGGAGCTGGGTGCTCTTGAGCAACCATTAAACTTTTAAAACCCTCTAATACTTATCTTGATTTGTGATAACATTTTTTTGAATGATTTTCCTTTATCTCAGAACTTCTCGCTAGTTTACTTGCCCCGTCACAACTCGCAAGTGGCAGGTTACCGAACTTTCATCTCATTTTTCTCTCAAACTTATGACCATATATGACATCCGTGGTTAAGTGTAGGACAAGCATCTTCATCCGTTTGCACATTTAAGATTGATAATTTTATGAAAATAGAACGGTTCTATATTGATGACGATGCTCGCGAACAAAGAAGCATAGGTAAGATGGGAAAACGGGTGACGGAGAATAGTATCATCGCTACTTGTACATTGGATTGGATTTAAGAAATTAGGGTACATCTTCCTGCACTGTGGACTCGGAGGCCATTCTGCAATCAAATGCAAAATACTGGGAGGCCATTCTGCAATCAAATGCAAAATACTGGGAGGCCATTCTGCAATCAAATGCAAAATGGGAAAAATCATGCAGTTGTATTATGAAGCAAAAGCTAGGCGAGGTTGTGATGCAAGAAGGAAGCAAAGAATAAAGGATAAAGGGGAAAACTAAAATGGCCTAGCTAGGGGATTCGAATGGATGGGACAAAGATCATTTAGTAATGCCTACAATTCACCAATTGAACTGCACTGAAGACACTGCCCGGTGGATGACCCTACGGCTAGGGCTGGACAGAGCATAGGCTCAAGTCACAGAGCTGTGGCAATGCTGACATATTCTGTAGTTACATAACTCATTTTTAGAATGCTTATCTGCTCCTACTCACATTGAAATAGTTGAAGAATCTTAAGGCATAATACATTATAGTTTCCAAATCCATCGATTCACTCTGAAAAAGGTGAAAGTCTTCAACTTGTGTTGGTCAAATTGAAAGATTTTCACTCGCTCACCAAAGACAATATATCAGCCTCCTTTCATTTAGTCCAGCAAAGAAGACGAGAAACTTCAAATGACGGAAAGGAAATTATACTCAATTTCTTTTAATGAGGCGCATTTGTACTGCCTTGCAGCGGTGCCGTTTTAGCTCGGAAAAATTTCCTGCTATCTGATTGGTTAGAATTATCTTTTCCAACCAATCAGCGATCAGGAAACTTTTCCGAGCGAAAAGGGCACCACTGCGAGTCAGTGCAAATCTGCTTAACTAAAAAGAATCGACTATAGATAGGTAAAGACGACATTCGATGTTTCTCGAATGAGGATTTCTAAAATAAATGGACGAGAGGGTAAAAGTGAAATCAACCTCAAGCACAAATTGTATTAAGCAAAATACAATAATTCAAGGAACATAATCTAAGTACTAATATGACTTATTTTCTCCTTCATAGCTATTCAATGGCTCATACGTCCTCCACTTTTGGAACAAGTTGACAGAGAATACTCCAGTCAGTGCAAAGAGCCACAGCATCCTGAATACTGCTGCCAAGAAGTTTTGCCCCGTCACGTACAAAATTGCAACGTTGGAATCTAATTTCTTTTAGAAGTAATGCCATATATCATTTATGTCACTGAAGTGCAGACTTACTGTAGTTTACTTAATTTCTTTCAGAATTCATATAGAAATAATTCTACCCGAAACTTTGCGCTGCTCATGTTTCATTGCCAGCTTTAACTAGCAAACCATGACCATATCTTTTCAAATTCCCTTGAGTAATTCTTCTTCTTTTTCTTCTTTGTCTGCATCTCCTCCCACTTCTATGTGGGGTGGATGTTTCTGACCAGATGTTTCTGACCAGAATGGTGCAGACTTTTTTTTTTCAAGACACCCTTGTAGGTCATGTTCTTGGGCACAAAGTTTTGTAACATTTTAAATGATGTATAACTTTACATGACTATAAAGACCAGGGACTTCTTTATTCTTAACTTTAATAGACAAAGGGTCATTCAAAATAAATTAAAAAATTATCTTTTGTTGGAAAGTTCTGATGTCATCCTTTCAATTTTCTAGAAATGTTTTAAAAGGTTGTACAATGTTTCTTAATTCATCCACGCCATTTGATAAAAAAAAAAAAAAATAATTAAAAATCTAAAAAACAAAAAATTTCAAAAGAAATAAGGGAAATATTACTCAAGAGTTTGGACAGCAAGATGGGAGAAAACTTATGGTAGCAAAATCAATTAGTATAATAGTACAGATAGAATATCAAACCAGGGAAATGTTTCCCTTAGTTTGAGAGCCCTCACCGTCATAAGGCTTCAAACTGAAAACTATAATCCATTTTGAAGTAGAGTGACTTCATCAGTAAGAGGGTTTTTTTTTTTATTTTGAGGGGGGAGGGGTAATAAAAATGATAAAAAACTAATGTCCACTCCCTACCCTACCTTAAAGGAAGGGTGCCACCATGTTTAGAGTGGCTCTAGTGTAAGTAAAACCCACTTATGGGAGAGATTGATTAATTGATTTAAAGCTTTCTGGCATCCTGACATCTAAGGTCATTGACGCCGATATCATTTATCATATACCTGTATATATATATATATATATATATATATATATATATATATATATATATATATATATATATGTATATATATATGTATGTATATGTATATATATATGTATGTATGTATGTATATATATATATATATATATATATATTTATATATATTTATATATATATATATATATATATATATATATATATATATATATATATACATATACATATACATACATACATATATATATATATACATATCCATACATATATATATACATATATATATATATATATAATATTCAAATAAAACCATATAAGATAAGATGTCATTATAAAAGTTAGATAGTTTTCAAAAGACCTGCTTCTGAAATAAATCTAAAAATGCCGCTCGCATAGTGGGATACATCATGTCCAAGAATCTTAGCAAGGATGAACCTGTCATCCTCACTTCGAGCCTTAAAACAGAACACTGCAGGAAACCAATCATCCCAACTCTAATCATTGTGTGGTAGACAAATCGGACTGAATGCGGAATCATAGCATTAAAAAACAGCCCAAACACGGGATGCAAGGGACACTTTTTTGAAGAATATTACACATCTTCTTTGTCTGCATCTTTTCCCACTTTTATGTGGGGTCAATGTTTCTGACCAGCTTTCTCCATCTACCTCTGTCCCACACTTCATCACCGGTTAATCCCTTTGATCGAAGGTCATCCTTGATACAGTCCATTCACCTTCGCTTTGGTCTCCCTCTCCTTCTCGTTCCCTGTACCTCCATTTCCATCACTCTCCTCCCAATATACTGTTCATCTCTTCTCATGACATGACCATACCACCTCAGTCTACTTTCTTCACCGGTTAATCCCTTTGATCGAAGGTCATCCTTGATACAGTCCACCCACCTTCGCTTTGGTCTCCCTCTCCTTCTCACTCCCTGTACACCCATTTCCATCACTCTCCTCCCAATATACAGTTCATCTCTTCTCATGACATGACCATACCACCTCAGTCTACTTTCTCGGATCTTATCTTATAGTTTTCTAACTCCTGTGGTACCCCTAATTACCTCATTCCGTATCTTATCTCTTCTTGTCACCCCACACATTCATCTCAACATTCTCATCTCTGCCACATCCACCTTCTTCTCTTCTGTCTTCTTTATAGCCCACGTCTCCGCTCCATACATCATTGCCGGTCTCACAACTGTGATTTTATTTACTATCCGATAATGTTTGAGCTTGAGAAAAGTCAATATCCACATCCTTATATGGATATTGACTTTTCTTAAGTTCAAACATTATCGGGTAGCAGATAAAATCACTATGGCTCCCACGATTTGGTTTCGAAAATAACCCCAAAACATGCAATGATATCTTTACACAATAATCTAGACAATAAAATGAGAAATATGACTATAAGGTGGGAAACGATTTATAAAAATTTGGAGATAAAGCGTTCGGAGGAATATTATGAGAGAGAGAGAGAGAGAGAGAGAGAGAGAGAGAGAGAGAGAGAGAGAGAGAGAGAGAGAGAGAGAGAGAGAGAGAGAGAGAGAGAGAGGCGAATATTATGAGAAGGATGAAAATAGAAAGACAATAAGCCATTAGGGAAATATAGCAAGTCCTTATGAAGATAAAATAACGATGAGAGAGAGAGAGAGAGAGAGAGAGAGAGAGAGAGAGAGAGAGAGAGAGAGAGAGAGAGAGAGAGAGAGAGAGAGAGTATCATAAAAACTAGAATGGCGGGATCCCCTTGCATGATGAGAAGCGAGACGAGATTTGACCAGAGTGGAGGAATTTCTCAAAGGGTCACTGGAGACGAACAGCATTAGTAGTGAAGATGATTTTACTAAGAATTTTCAAAATTAAAGAAAACAAACTCGTTAGTGCCTTTAGTGTCTGCAACCTCACTATCCTTGTGAGCTAAGGATCGGGAAGGAGGGGGAGCCTATAGGTCTATCTGCTGAGTTATCAGCAGCCATTGCCTGGCCCTCCTTGGGTGGAAAGGGGGCTTGGGCGCTTATCATATATTATATGGTTAGTCTCTAGGGCATTGTCCTGCTAGGGTAATGTCCTTGTCCACTGCCTCTGCCATTCATGAGCGGCCTTTAGGTCTATCTGCTGAGTTATCAGCAGCCATTGCCTGGCCCTCCTTGGTCCTAGCTTGGGTGGAAAGGAGGCTTGGGCACTAATCATATATGGTCAGTCTCTAGGGCATTGTCCTGCTTGCCAGGGTAATGTCCTTGTCCACTGCCTCCGCCATTCATGAGCGGTCTTTAAACCTTTAAACTGACTTCTTTCATCAGACAAACTCCATAATGTTTAGAACACTTCCAGAAGGTTAAAATCTTCAAATAATTGTAAAGGTTTTCATGTTATCTTTGCGTGTTTTAAAGAGCTGTAGATTGCAGAGTAATCAATATTATTGCCATAACTTAACCAAAATCTATTTTAGAGTATTACGAGCAGAGAAATCAATATTATTGCCATAACTTAACCAAAATATTATATAGTATTAGGTGCAGAGTAACTAATATTATTGCTATAACTTAACCAAAATATATTCTATGGTATCACGTGAAATCAATGTGCTGGTATTTACCAATAGTTAAGAATTATATGCTATTCGAATAATTCTTAAATATGTTTGCATTCGTATTTTTCATCTTTGAGTTTCATAAACTTTGCAGTATCTGATAAGTATACTTAAGTAAATTAAACATATCTTCATATTTTACTGCAAATATAACTAATACTAGCTGTACATATTGTTCAATCAATATTTATATTTCTTATGCTATTTCCCCCAAAGGATTCAATATTACCAAGTTGTAGAATGATCTTCCTAATCGGGTAGTTGAATCAGGAGAACTTCAAAAGTTCTAAGTTGCAGCTAATGTTTTTATGTTGACCAGGCTGACATGAGTCTTTTTATAGTTTATGTATGACATATCTGTTTTTGACGTTGTTAATAGTTTATATAGGGCATATCTGTTTTTGACATTGTTAATAGTTTATATAGGACATATCTGTTTTTTGACGTTGTTAATAGTTTATATAGGACATATCTGTTTTTTGACGTTGTTAATAGTTTATATAGGACATATCTGTTTTTGACGTTGTTACTGTTTTTTAGAATGATTTATTGTTAATTTATTCTTATCACTTGTTTATTTCCTTATTTCCTTTCCTCACTGGGCTATTTTTCCCTATTGGAGCCCTTGGGATTATAGCATCTTGCTTTTCCAACTAGGATTGTAGCTTGGCTAGTAATAATAATAATAATAATAATAATAATAATAATAATAATAATAATAATAATAACAAATAAATTAAAAAAACTCAAATTAATACCATACCTAGACTTTCAATAAGATAGTCTCATGAGAGGTGAAAGAGGCAATAATCAATAAGTAGGATTAAGAAGAATAAACGATTGGAGAATAATATAAAAAACTTAATCTACGGTAACAGGTAATATGCGAGTGGGAAATACGTCAACATTTGGAGGGCTTTTAATTGTCTAACAATAAGCATTGTCAATTTTTAACACACACTCTCTCTCTCTCTCTCTCTCTCTCTCTCTCTCTCTCTCGGAAAATCCATCATATGCTAGACCGATCATCTTATAATATTCTATTTTTCCTTTTCTTTCCTTTCCTCACTGGGCTATTTTCCCTGTTGGGGCCCCTGGGCTTATAGTATCTTG
>NW_027170780.1:137500-152500 GCF_036898095.1 Palaemon carinicauda
ATTGAAACTAACTAAACAGGTCTTTTAAATGTTTTTCATATTAAATTTAAGATACTAATTTTAATTTATTTCAGTAACTATAACCAGAAGTTTTTGTTAAAATGTTTTTGTCAGGTTAAGTCTTTTAAATGTTTTTCATATTAAATTTAAGAAAAAAAAAACTAATTTTAATTTATTTAAGTAACTTTAACCAGAATTTTTTTTTGTTTAAAAATGTTTATGCTAAGCTAAAAATAATTTTCATACAGGATTAATTTACTACTGCAAAAAAAAAAGAAAATTCGTATTAAATTTAAGAAAAAATGTTTTTTTTAAATTTATTTTAGTAACTATAACCAGAATTTACTGGTTAAAAAAATGTTTATGCAAAGCTAAAAAAAATTCCTTATGCCAGGTTAATTTTCATATCAAATCTAAGAAAAAAAACTAATACTAATTTATTTCAGTAACTCTAACCTGATTGTTTTTTTGTTTAAAAATAATTATGCCAATCTAAAAAAAAAATTGTATGCCATGCTAATTTAACACTGCAAGATTTTTTTTCATATTAAATCTAAGAAAAAAAAAAACTAATATTAATTTATTTCAGTAACTCTAACCAGAATTTTTTGGTTAAAAATTTTTTATGCGAAGCTAAAAAAATTTCTTATGCCAGATTAATATACTACTGCAACCAATGAATCCTTAAATAGCATGTCTGATGTTTCAGTGGACTAATTTAATACTGCAAGATTTTTTTTTCATATTAAATCTAAGAAAAAAAAACTAATATTAATTTATTTCAGTAACTCTAACCAGAATTTTTTGGTTAAAATTTTTTTATGCGAAGCTAAAAAAAATTTCCTATGCCAGATTAATATACTACTGCAACCAATGAATCCTAAAATAGCATGTCTGATGTTTCAGTGGACTATATTCTGAGGATACCATAGAGCTCTTTGGGCGCGCCTGTCAGTACAAAAGAATTCCTTACATCAAGAGATTGGAATTGCATTATAGAGCTGAGGTCAGGTGTCTTGGCTGGACCCCAATCGTAGGGAAAGGTAAGAGGAATTCTAATTTCATAAATTTTGTAGGTCAGGTGTCTTGGCTGGACCCCAATCGTAGGCAAAGGTAAGAGGAATTCTAATTTCATAAATTTTGTAGGTCAGGTGTCTTGGCTGGACCCCAATCGTAGGCAAAGGTAAGAGGAATTCTAATTTCATAAATTTTGTAGATGGAGACACTATTACCTACACATTCATATAACGAACAAGATCGTGTTAAATATTTCTTGTTATAAAACTTGGATATGAATGTGTTGAGGTGGTTTGGCCATGTTGAGAGAATGAAAAATGGCTGTCTGCTAAAGAAGGTGATGAATGCAAGAGTTGATGGGAGAAGTACAAGAGGAAGGCCAAGGTTTGGGTGGATGGATGGAGTAAAGAAAGCTCTGAGTGATAGGGAGATAGATGTGAGAGAGGCAAGAGAGCCTGCTAGAAATAGGAATGAATGGCGAGCGATTGTGACGCAGTTCCGGTAGGCCCTGCTGCTTCCTCCGATGCCTTAGATGACCGCGGAGGTAGCAGCAGTAGGGGATTCGGCATTATGAAGCTTCATCTGTGGTGGATAATGTGGGAGGGTGGGCTGTGGCACCCTAGCAGTACCAGCTGAACTCGGTTGAGTCCCATGTTAGGCTGGAGGAACGTAGAGAGTAGAGGTCCCCTTTTTTGTTTTTGTTTCATTTGTTGATGTCGGCTACCCCCCAAAATTGGGGGAAGTGACTTGGTATATGTATGTATGTATGGATAAAATTAACAGCAAGTTAAGATTTATCTTTATCCTAAAAATAATATAATTACTACATAATATTAACGGACAAATATCAAGAAAGGTCAAAGAATTTCTTCAATCTGCGTGTGGAATATGAAGTTAAAATTAATGTAAATTTATGCTCTTCAATGCAAGTTAAAAATTTATAATTAGGGTAGGCTTAATGGTTATAAAACCAATGCAAGCACCTTTGATTACTATGTCATGTGCACCTAAATACTGTGTGTATATACACATACATATACACATATATATATATATATATATATATATATATATATATATATATATATATATACACACACATATATACACATATATATACACACACACACATATATATATATATATATATATATATATATATATATATATATATACACATATATGTAAATATATATATATATATATACACACACACACATACATATATACATATATATATATATATATATATATATATATATATATATACATATATATATCCCTTAAATAATGCCCACAGCCTCGTAAGAAGTCCCCTAAGGGTATTACCCCCTTGGGGAACTTCTTCAAGATAAAAGTAACCATTTCGAAAATCTTAACAGTTCTTCCTCAAACTAATTTTCCCTTAATTCTTGCTCGATATATTTTCCCTATTAAACTATAATCAAAATACTAATTTACATTAATGATATTTTTTTTTTTATTCAGCCAGGGATCACAGGAATCCTACTAACGCTGAGCAAGGAGCCATCAAGGATTTCGCGAGGCAGGCCTTGGCTCAAGGACTCATCACCGAGGAGGAGTCGAAGCCCTGGTTGAGTAGGTGATTACTATGAGTTGTGAAGTTGGCGTCACAGGGCCAAAGGTCAATGTCAGGTGGATTAGAGTTGGTTTTGAGACTAAAGTTAGCTTAGAATGGTATGGAGATATTTATGAATTGTTAATGCATATTTAAAATTAATTAAATAATAACTGTAAATTAACTATTGTTTATAATTTAAATGTAGATTTTTATGAATTGTTAATTCATATTTAAAATTAATTAAGAAACTTCTGTGAATTAACTGTATTATAGAATTGGTAATGTACAGATACTACAATAAATGGAATTCTCTTAATATAATCTTGCAATAAATTATGCCATTTTCTTGAGTGGCTAGCAAATTATGTTAACCAAGCAACAGAAGTTCCAAGTGTCAAATATTAAGCTGACAGTGCAGTTCACCAATTTCCATTTTGAGCAAATGTTCCTATTAATATATTTTTCTAAAAAAAAAAAAAAAAAAAAAAAACGCAGTTTGGCAATATATTTCTTACCTAATTGGTAATTTTTCATTTAAATCCGTGCATTTTGTTATCTTTCATGTTGTCTTAATGTGATCTTTATACTCTGTAAAAATCTAAAACAAAAATGTTCAAGTTTAAATAAAATTTTATGTTCAAAAGACCACCTGTTTCTTTTCTCTTGAACGGGAAATCCAATGGAAACGGACCTGTAAAGGTTTACTGGTTTAAAGGACACTCATGAATGGCAAGGGCAAGGGGCAGTGACAATGCCCTATCGAGTAGGATAATGTACTAGAGACTGACCATACGAATATACAGTGCATATGATTACCGCCCAAGGCCACTCTCCACCCAAGCTAGGATCAAGGAAGGCCAGGCAATGGCTTCTGATTAAGTTAATAGACCTCTAAGCACCTACAACTCAACCCCTCCTTAGCTCACAAGGATGGCGAGGTAGCAGCGACCAAATGAACTAATATGAGTTAGAGCGGGACTTGAACCATAGTTTGGCGATCAACAGTCAGGGACGTTACCACATCGGCTACCATAATCATGCTAATGTATTGACACCCAAGCTAGGATCAAGGAAGGCCAGGCAATGGCTTCTGATTAAGTAAATAGACCTATAAGCACCTACAACCCAACCCCTCCTTAGCTCACAAGGATGGTGAGGTGGCAGCGAAAAAAGGAACTAAAGAGTTTGAGCGGGACTCGAACTCCAGTTTAGCAATCAACAGTCAGGGACGTTACCACATCGGCTACCATAATCATGTTAATATATTGACTGGAAACGTGGGCTTTAAGTTGTAAAAATGAAACGAAGCTTTAAAGAACAAGATATGAATGTGAATATCACTACTTGAAAGATTGGAAAATGGTGAAATAAGAATGGCAGGCGTAGTATGGATTACAGATATGATAGTGTCAAAACCGAGATGGTGTGAACACGTGTTGAGAATGGATGGTGAGAAGTGAGGAGGGCTTAAGAAGAACCTATTAAGGGGAGAAGATTTAGAGGGAGGTAGAGGAATATATGGTGAGATCAAGTGAAGGATGATATGGAGAGAAAAGGTTTGGTGGAAGAGGATGCCAATGATTGAAAGGCATTGAAGAGGACGCATAAGGCAACCGACCCCTTAGTGTAAGGATAACAGAGAATCGTAGAGATAATGTGAAGGATGATATGGAGAGAAAAGGTTTGGTGGAAGAGGATGCCAATGATTGAAGGTATTGAAGAGGACGCATCAGGCAACCGACCCCTTAATGGAAAGATAACGGTGGGAAAAAAATATAAAAATATTTGGTTGTATGGGAAGAATCACATTTCATAAGCAGCCTACACTTTGCATGTGATATTAAAAAGGAAATTTATATTTGGAAAACAATTTATATATAAAGAAAACTTCTCTTGCTTGAGGGTACACTCAGGCACTCTGTTCTATCTATTTTCTATTCCTCTTGTTTTGTTAAAGTTTCTATTGTTTATATAAGAAATACTAATTTTAATGTTGTTACTGTTCTTAAAATATTTTATTTTTCCTTGTTTCCTTTCCTCCCTGGGCTATTTTCCCTGTTGGGGCGCCTGGGCTTATAGCATTGTGCTTTTCAAACTAGGGTTATAGCTTAGCATTTAATAATAATAATAATAATAATAATAAGAATAATAATAATATGAATAATAATAATGATAATGCATTATCATACTCAGTTTACATTTAGTGTAATGAAAATAATAGTACTAAGAATGTCCCTCGATCATTATCCATCATGTAAAGATATCTTTCAACATCCAGGAAGAAATTTCCTCAAACTTCAGCAAGAATACAGTTAGGCCGGGAGCACACTAGCGACTCTGTGGCGCCACAAAGCCACAGCATCGTGTGGCGGGGATGTGGTCTCCCATAGGTTTCCATTGTTTTCAAGTTTTGCCGCTCAAACTAGCGACTGTGGCTCTCTGTTGCTCATCCCCGCCACTGGCGTGGCGTGGCTTTGAAAACAATGGAAACCTATGGGAGACCACAACCCCGCCACACGATGCTGTGGCTTTGTGGCGCCACTGAGTCGCTAGTGTGCTCCCGGCCTTACAGTTCAACAATAACAAGGCAATGATAATAGAAAACTGTTTCCGTTACCTAGGAGCCTTTTGTAATACCCAGGAAGCAAGCATCATGAAAGTGAAAAGAATATCGTCACAGAAAACTCTTACAAGAACAAGAACGAGAAAATAGCCATGAATCAGGGGCTATTTGCTTCTCATCAATCTGCTCATGATTGTGTCAACGCTATAGAATTTCCTTCTTTCATTTCATCCGTCTTATTGTCAAATTCGCGTTCGGATATTCTCAAGAAGTCTCAATGACCTTCGGATAATTGTATGACCTCGTCAGGGAGGTGACCGAATAAGATGGTTCCTGGAACAGGGTCAGAGGAAAGACTCTCTCTCTCTCTCTCTCTCTCTCTCTCTCTCTCTCTCTCTCTCTCTCTCTCTCTCTCTCTCTCTCTCTCTCTCATACGGTCGCCCAATTACTATTCCTCTGCTCAATCGAAAGTTCTCCTTTCTCTGTATTATGCACATTTTCCCTTTTTCCCTGCTTAGTCCCTATGAATGTCACTGGTTTGTTCTCTCTCTCTCTCTCTCTCTCTCTCTCTCTCTCTCTCTCTCTCTCTCTCTCTCTCTCTCTCTGTCCTTATTCCCTCCCATTACATATTGGCGCAGACTTCTTTGTACCTGGGAAATAGATCACAGATGTTGCTCTGTGTTCTATTTAGCAATGTCCTTCGTCTTCAACTATTCGACTTCTTTTAATTGTTCACTTCCATCTCAAGAATCTATTCTTTCCAGCAAGGCGTGTGAACATCAAGAAAAGTCACGCTGTGGTTTAGTTAATAAAACTATAATGGCATATTCCACTAATATTCCCGTGTTTTGTTTTGAAAGTACAAGACTGTATGGGTAAACTGAAACCAATCTCTCTCTCTCTCTCTCTCTCTCTCTCTCTCTCTCTCTCTCTCTCTCTCTCTCTCTCTCTCTCTCTCTCTACATATATATATATATATATATATATATATATATGTGTGTGTGTGTGTGTGTGTGTGTATCTCTGTTTCTCTATGAATTTAAAATTGTGTATGTATATATAAATAATATATATATACATATATATATATATTATATATATATAAATAATATATATATACATATATATATATTATATATATATATATATATATATAAATATGTATATATAAAATATATATATACATACATATATATATATATATATATATATATATATATATGTGTGTGTGTGTGTGTGTGTTTTTATCATCCCCATTTAAATGTCGAAAATGAAACAAAGAAAAAATTTTCCTTAATATCCTCTCCTTTTTTCATTTCCTTTCCAAGAAGTGTGTTTTGACTAAGGCTGCTTTAAAGGTTATCCTTTCCTTACTGATATTTATGCAGCTGGAGGGATGAAAAGGGGATTAGAAAGGGCATTAGAAAGGGCATTCACCGCCAAAAGAATGAGGGGAATCGGGCGGGAATCCAGCAGGAATAGCGGTAATATAAAGCCGGGCAACGAAAACACCACCGCAATTTCCTTTGCTTGGAATTTTCCAGATTATGAAAGGTCTTATTTGAATTTATTTAGGAATGAGGAAGATCTTTTAATTGGTTTTAGTTCTCTTGTAGCATTTAGAGCCTTTAGAGAAGATGGTTCTGTAAGTGTCTTTCCTCTTCTAGGAGGACACTCCAATATCAAACCATTGTTCTCTTATCTTGGATAGTGTTATAGCCTCTGTACCCTGGTCTTCCACTGTCTTGGGTCAGAGTTCTCTTGTTTGAGGGTACACTCGGGCACACTATTCTATCTTATTTCTCTTCCGCTTATTTTGTTGAAGTTTTTATAGTTTATATAGGAAGTATTTATTTTAATCTCGTTGCTCTTCTTAAAATATTTAATTTTTCTTTGTTTCCTTTCCTCAATGAGCTATTTTCCCTGTTGGAGCCCCTGGGCTTATAGAATACTGCTCTTCCAATTAGGGCTGTAGCTTAGCAAGTAATAATAATAATAATAATAATAATAATAATAATAATAATAATAATAATAATAATAATAATAAGCAGAAACTTCTTTAAGCTGGGATTTGGATGGAAGGTACAAGAGCTCTCATTCGAAATAATGTTTCCTTGGCTTGTCTATTTTGACACTCACTTTATCTTCAAAATAACCACTATCCTTTACATATTAATTCCAAATACCTATAAACTAACAACTTCTCCATCATGAGGCTCAATACTACACAGTATTCTAGAAGTTTTATTCCAGCTGTGACCAAGTTGTGGAATGATCTTCCTAATCGGGTAGTTGAATCAGTAGAACTTCAAAAGTTCAAAGTTGGAGCAAATGTTTACATGTTGAACAGGCTGACATAAGACTTTTTATAGTTTATATATGACATATCTGTTTTGATGTTGTTACTGTTTTTTAGAATGATTTATTGTTAATTTGTTCTCATCATTTATTTACTTCCTTATTTCCTTTCCTCACTCGGCTATTTTTCCCTGCTGGAGCCCTTGGGCTTATGGAATCGTGCTTTTCCTACTAGGGTTATAGCTTAGCTAATAATAATAATAATAATAATAATAATAATAATAATAATAATAATAATAATAAATGCAACCTATCTCTCACTGAGTAGCAATGTCACCAGCCAAGTCCTTCTAGGTAAATGTGTGTTCTTAGCATTAATTGTTCTGTGTTATGAAGACAAACTATTCAACGTAAAGCACATGAAAAGACTAACTATCAATCTTATATTATTACTAGTAATAGAATGTACAGAATATCTAAATCTTTTTAATTTTTCTTCAACAAAAAATTTATTTTGGTAGGAACGTAGAGAGGAGAGGTCTCCTTTTTTGTTTCATTTGTTTGATGTCGGCTAACCCCCAAAATTGGGGGAAGTACCTTGGTATATGTATGTATGTATAAAATCAGAATGAACAAATAGTGAGTATTTCGTATACATCTATTACATTTTTAGCCATATAGGCAGCCATACTGAATAATATTTTAACTAAGACCACAAAGTACTTATCATTGTTTTAAATGCTACATACAGGAAAACCTATGATTTGATATATTACAACAAATGAATTAACGAATAATACTTGGAATTTTTATACTTTTTGTATGTTTATTAAGACGACAAAACAATGCCAAGATTGACTAGAATATAATCATGTTGACCTTTTTAATTGTCATAGTTCCAAATGGAGGTGCGTGGAAAGAGTTGGGTAGAGAGGAATGATGTCTCATTATTATTATTATTATTATTATTATTATTATTATTATTATTATTATTATTATTATTGTTGTTGTTATTACTTGCTAAGCTACAACCCTAGTTGGAAAACCAGAATGCTATAAGCCCAGGGACACCAACAGGGAAAATAGCCCAGTCAGGAAAGGAAACAAGGAAAAATAAAATATTCTAAGAACAGTAACTACATTAAAATAAATATTTCCTATATAAACTATAAAAAAAACTTTAACAAAACAAGAAGAGAAATTAGATAGAATAGTGTGCCCGAGTGTACATAAAGCAAGAGAACTCTAACCCAAGACAGTGGAAGACCATGGTACAGAGGCTCTGGCACTACCCAAGACTAGAGAACAATGGTTTGATTTTGGAGTGTCCTTCTCCTAGAAGAGCTGTTTAACATAGCTAAAAAGTCTCTTTTACCTTTACCAAGAGGAAAGTAGCCACTGGACATTACAGTGCAGTAGTTAACCGCTTTGGTGAAGAAGAATTGTTTGGTAATCTCAGTGTTGTCAGGTGTATGAGGACAGAGGAGAATCTGTAAAGAATAGGCCAGACTATTCGGTGTATGCGCAGGCAAAGGGAAAGTGAACTCAGAGAGAAGATTCCAATGAAGTACTGTCTGCTTTTTTCATAAAGATACTGGGCAGATATATTATTGACAAATTGTTTTTTAGTTTATTTACAGGTATGTATGTGCAATTGCACTAATGAGTTTTCTTGTAAAATTGTGTTTAAAATATTATTTCCATGTTTACACGTGTAAATATACTCTCCTTATAATGCTGAAGGCTCGTGTAAGCGACATAAACATTGAAATTGCTTTCCAAAGAGCCACATATCCTTGTAACATTACTCAGTAAGACAGGTTCAATTGCTGTTGCAACCATTACCGGCATCGTATGCATTTGCTGAGCAATAACGTGCAGCAATATATCACATAAGAAACTGCTATTGAACTGCCATGATTAAACGACTTGAAATTAAGCACAGATTATTTTTCCCGCCTACTTACTGTACATACTAGATAAAAAGATAATTATTTACGAATAAATACTTATATATAGCTTTAAAACATTTTTTTAATGATGTTTAAGGTTTTATTAACCGGAGGATAAGATTATACAAAAAAATAAGCTAAGTTAAGCATTTCTTATTCACTTGAATGAAAAAGATTTTCCCGCCACTAGAAAACTCTCTCTCTCTCTCTCTCTCTCTCTCTCTCTCTCTCTCTCTCTCTCTCTCTCTCTCTCTCTCTCTCTCTCTCTCAACGTATGGAAATGGAGGTACAAGGAACGAGAAGGAGAGGGAGACCAAAGCGAAGGTGGATGGACTGTATCAAGGATGACCTTCGATCAAAGGGATTAATCGGTGATGAAGTGTGGGACAGAGGTAGATGGAGAACGCTGGTCAGAAACATCGACCCCACATAAAAGTGGGAAAAGATGCAGACAATGAAGAAGAAGAAGAACACAAAGTCAAAGCAAAGTCCTTCAAATGAAGGCAACCGTGTTACCCCATACGAATGAGAAAAAAAGCTAATAGTAGAAAAAGATTTCTTTTTTTTTATGGCAAAGAGACACACGACCACATTTGCCTAGATGATGTTAGGTCTTTGCGAACAAATGCTAATGAACTGCTATCCGTAAGGAGTATTCAAGCTCACCTTTGGAGAAAGACGAGGGAGATATCACCATTCTCAAAGTGAATTAGTTAAGAAAAGAGCATTTTAAAGTGATATTTACATACCAAGAAGACTCTGTGGAGGAGCCAAATAGGATTACTTTTTCCTTGCCATTTTTAAAATGGCTCACATATTCATATATACGTAATGATTTCCAGAAACAGGCATAAATATTATTATTATTATTATTATTATTATTATTATTATTATTATTAATATTATCATTATTATTATTATTAATAATAGCCAAGCTACAACCCTAGTTGGAAAAGCAAGATGCTATAAGCCCAAGGGCTCCAACAGGGGAAAATAGCCCAGTGAGGAAAGGAAATAAGAAAATAAATAAATGATGAGAAGTAATTAACACTAAATCATTCTAAAAAGTAAAAACGTCAAAACTGCTATGTCATCTATAAACTATAAAAAGACTTATGTCAGCCTGTTCAACACAAAAACATTTCCTGCAAGTTTGAATTTTTGAAGTTCTACTGATTCAAGTACCTCTGTCTGATTTTCTGGTCTCAGTATTTCTCTTTTTGAATCTCACTTTCTTGCTTAAAAAGTTTTACTCCTATTTTCTTTTCACTGGAGAAATCTGGTTAGAGTTTTTTCTATCTTATACTAATTATTTCTTTATAAATTTTATTCTTATCATTTCTCCTCCATGGAATTCTTGGATTCTTGTGAATGCCATGATCCCTCGCTCAGTAATTCTCTTTCTGAATCTCACTTTCTTCTTAGCTTAAAGAGCTTTACTCCTATTTTCTTTTCACTGGAGAAATCTGGTTAGAGTTTTTTCTAACTTATACTAATTATTTCTTCAAGAATTTTATTCTTATTATTTCTCCTCCAGGGAATTCTTGGATTCTTGTGAATTCCATGGTCCCTCGCTCAGTAATTCTCTTTCTGAATCTCACTTTCTTCTTAGCTTAAAGAGCTTTACTCCTATTTCCTTTTCACTATAGAAATCTGGTTAGAATGTTTTCTATCTTATACTAATTATTTCTTTAAGAATTTTATTCTTATCATTTCTCCTCCGGGGAATACTTGGATTCTTGTGAATTCCATGGTCCCTCGCTCAGTAATTCTCTTTCTGAATCTCACTTTCTTCTTAGCTTAAAGAGCTTTACTCCTATTTTCTTTTCACTGGAGAAATCTGGTTAGAGTTTTTTCTAACTTATACTAATTATTTCTTCAAGAATTTTATTCTTATTATTTCTCCTCCAGGGAATTCTTGGATTCTTGTGAATTCCATGGTCCCTCGCTCAGTAATTCTCTTTCTGAATCTCACTTTCTTCTTAGCTTAAAGAGCTTTACTCCTATTTCCTTTTCACTATAGAAATCTGGTTAGAATGTTTTCTATCTTATACTAATTATTTCTTTAAGAATTTTATTCTTATCATTTCTCCTCCGGGGAATACTTGGATTCTTGTGAATTCCATGGTCCCTCGCTCAGTAATTCTCTTTCTGAATCTCACTTTCTTCTTAGCTTAAAGAGCTTTACTCCTATTTCCTTTTCACTGAAGAAATCTGGTTAGAATGTTTTCTATCTTATACTAATTATTTCTTTAAGAATTTTATTCTTATCATTTCTCCTCCAGGGAATTCTTGGATTCTTGTGAATTCCATGGTCCCTCGCTCATGCGGGCTCCTGATAACAGGGGAAAGGGAGCGTGAAACGAGATTGGTAATGTCCTGCATATATCGCTTAAGGATTTCCCTCTAACTTCATCATCCCACGTAAATGGAGGCATGTATTCATTCTTCTTCTTAGTCTACATCTTTTCCCACTTTTATGTGGGGTCGATGTTTCTGGTCAGCTTTCTCCATCTAACCTCTGTCCCACACCTCATCACCAGTTAATCACTTTGATCGAAGGTCATCCTTGATACAGTCCACCCACCTTCGCTTTGGTCTCCCTCTCCTTCTCGTTCCCTGTACCTCCATTTCCAACACTCTCCTCCCAATATACTGTTCATCTCTTCTCATGACATGACCATACCACCTCAGTCTACTTTCTTCACCGGTTAATCCCTTTGATCGAAGGTCATCCTTGATACAGTCCATCCATCTTCGCTTTGGTCTGCCTCTCCTTCTCGTTCCCTGCACCTCCATTTTCAACATCTCCTCCCAATATACTGTTCATCTCTTCTCATGACATGACCATACCACCTCAGTCTACTTTCTTCACCGGTTAATCCTTTGATCGAAGGTCATCCATGATACAGTCCATCCACCTTCGCTTTTGTCTCCTCCTTTCCTTCTCATTCTCTGTACCTCCATTTTCATCACTCTCCTTCCAATATACTGTACATATCTTCTCATGACATGACCGTACCACCTCAGTCTACTTTCTTCAACGGTTAATCCCTTTGATCGAAGGTCATCCTTGATACAGTCCATCCACTTTCGCTTTGGTCTCCCTCTCCTTCTCGTTCCCTGTACCTCCATTTCCATCAATCTCCTCCCAATATACTGTTCATCTCTTCTCATGACATGACCATACCACCTCAGTCTACTATCTTCACCGGTTAATCCCTTTGATCGAAGGTCATCATTGATACAGTCCATCCACCTTCGCTTTGGTCTCCCTCTCCTTCTCGTTCCCTGTGCCTCCATTTCCATCACTCTCCTCCCAATATACTGTTCATCTCTTCTCATGACATGACCATACCACCTCAGTCTACTTTCTTGGATCTTATCTGATAGTTTTCTAACTCCTGGGGTTGAATGTTCTGTTCTTTTGGTCTGGATTAAAATATTTAGTACTTTCGAAATAAAATGATTCGATTCCAGACATTTGTGTGATGGAAAATTTACGATTTTTAATATTCCATTACTTTAGGTCTTTAATGCATATTATATGCAATTCATCTAACTTTTCCATATTGCTAATCTATCTTACTTCTTTTCCTCTTATTTTGTTAAAGTTTCTATAGCTTATATAGAAATATTTATTTCAATGTTGTTACTGTTCTTAAAATATTTCCTTTTTCCTGTTTCCTTTCCTCGCTGGGCTGTTTTTCCCCGTTGGAGCCCCCGGACTTATAGCATCCTGCTCTTCCAACTAGGGTTGTAGCTTAGCAAGTAATAATAATAATAATAATAATAATAATATACAATTTATCTAACTTTTCCATATTGCTAATCTATCTTGCTTCTCTTCCTCTTACTTTTTAAAAGTTCCTATAATTTATATAGAAATATTTATTCTAATGTTACTGTTCTTGAAATATTTCCTTTTTCCTGTTTCCTTTCCTCGCTGGGCTGTTTTTCCCCGTTGGAGCCCCCGGCCTTATAACATCCTGCTTTTCCAACTAGGGTTGTAGTTTAGCAATTAATAATAATAATAATAATAATAATAATAATAAAGGATTTTTGTGTTTCATGACAATACAAAACTATATAAAATATTGTCATAATGTAGAATGTAAAAACTTTGATTACAAATACGTACATTTTTTCAAATCTGAATTCAAAGCACGATTAAGCTACATCCTCTTTATCCAACAGGTAAATACCAGCGAGGAAGAACAAATACGTGTTTAAACCGATGCCAAAATCCACAATGTTCAATGCAATTCCGCATTTGCTTCACCTTACGAGCGAATATGTGCAATAGTTTTATTATTGCGATCGACGCTGAAATTTCAGGCAATATTCAGGGGGTGGGAAAATTTGCATGATCTCAAAGTTGACCTCGTAGTTTGCACGCTGCCGAACATGTTTCTGAACTAATGTAGTCTAGGCGGTTCGGATATGAATTTCCTTGGGTGAAAATGAAATCATTTTGGTTTGTCCTTAGTTTTTTCATTGTATTTACTTTCTGTCGTTACTGTCTTACAGGTCAATAATAATATTATTATTATTATTATTATTATTATTATTACTAGCCAAGCTACAACCCTAGTTGGAAAAGCAAGATGCTATAAGCCCAAGGGCTCCAACAGGGAAAAATAGCCCAGTGAGGAAAGGAAATAAGGAAATAAATAATGAAGAGAATAAATTAACATTATATCATTCTAAAAACAGTAACAGCGTCAAAACAGATATGCCCTATATAAACTATTAACAACGTCAAAAACCGATATGTCATACATAAACTATAAAAAGACTCATGTCAGCCTGGTCAACATAAAAACATTTGCTCCAACTTTGAAATTTTGAAGTTCTACTGATTCAACTACCCGATTAGGAAGATCATTCCTCAACTTGGTAAAAGCTGGAATAAAACTTCTAGAATACTGTGTAGTATTGAGCCTCATGATGGAGAAGGCCTGGCTATTAGAATTAACTGCTGCAAAACTACTTTCTCTTTTCACGGACTAAATACCGAATCCTGACAAAATTATCCTGATTATCTTGAAAATTTTCAACAGGCTAATAGAACACTTAGGCAGGGAGCACACTAGCGACTCTGTGGCGCCAAAAAGCCACAGCATCGTGTGGCGGGGATGTGGTCTCCCATAGGTTTCCAGTGTATTCAAGTTTTGCCGCGCAAACTAGCAACTGTGGCAAGCGACTGTGGCTCTCTGTCGCTCATCCCCGCCACAGGCGTGGCGTGGCTTTGTGGCGCCACAGAGTCGCTAGTGTGCTCCCGGGCTTAAACTTCATATAATCTACAGATATATTTGAGTCGTTTATACATAAGACATGAATATGATTAATATTGGTCCGATAATTTGTTTTTCAAAGTGTTGATTTATTACTTCATCTGGTATGAAGTATGAATAATAAATTATGAAAAAATATTTCTCCTATTGTTGCTCCACAATAAAATCAAATGTGAAGAGTGGAGCCTGAATAGTGAATAGCAGTTGTTTTTATTTACAATACCTTTTTCATTTTCATGAGAAACTGTGTATCAGATGTTATGATGTTATTCAAAAACTCGTATTTCTGTT
>NW_027170780.1:167500-175000 GCF_036898095.1 Palaemon carinicauda
CGGCTCCCCTTTCCGACTGTGACGGCGAGGTTACCACATTCCCGCTGGCACGGCGAGGTTCCCCCGTTCCCGCTGGCACAGAGCGGCTCCCCTTTCCGACTGTGACGGCGAGGTTACCACATTCCCGCTGGCACGGCGAGGTTCCCCCGTTCCCGCTGGCACAGAGCGGCTCCCCTTTCCGACTGTGACGGCGAGGTTACCACATTCCCGCTGGCACGGCGAGGTTCCCCCGTTCCCGCTGGCACAGAGCGGCTCCCCTTTCCGACTGTGACGGCGAGGTTACCACATTCCCGCTGGCACAGCGAGGTTCCCCCGTTCCCGCTGGCACAGAGCGGCTCCCCTTTCCGACTGTGACGGCGAGGTTACCACATTCCCACTGGCACAGCGAGGTTCCCCCGTTCCCGCTGGCAGAGAGCGGCTCCCCTTTCCGACTGTGACGGCGAGGTTACCACATTCCCGCTGGCACAGCGAGGTTCCCCCGTTCCCGCTGGCACAGAGCGGCTCCCCTTTCCGACTGTGACGGCGAGGTTACCACATTCCCACTGGCACAGCGAGGTTCCCCCGTTCCCGCTGGCACAGAGCGGCTCCCCTTTCCGACTGTGACGGCGAGGTTACCACATTCCCGCTGGCACAGCGAGGTTCCCCCGTTCCCGCTGGCACAGAGCGGCTCCCCTTTCCGACTGTGACGGCGAGGTTACCACATTCCCGCTGGCACAGCGAGGTTCCCCCGTTCCCGCTGGCACAGAGCGGCTCCCCTTTCCGACTGTGACGGCGAGGTTACCACATTCCCACTGGCACAGCGAGGTTCCCCCGTTCCCGCTGGCACAGAGCGGCTCCCCTTTCCGACTGTGACGGCGAGGTTACCACATTCCCACTGGCACGGCGTGTCCCCACTCCCGCTGGGACGGTGGGGCTCCCAAGGTCCCGCTGGCACGGCGTGTCCCCACTCCCGCTGGCACGGTGGGGCTCCCAAGGTCCTGCTGGGACAGTGGGGCTCCCAAGGTCCCGCTGGCAATGGCGGGGCTCCCAAGCTCCCGCTGGCATAGTAGGGCTCGCTCATTCCCGCTGGCAAGGCGGGGCTCCCCTGTTCCCCCTGAAACAGCAGGGCTCCTATATTCCCAGTGGCATGTTAGAGATCGCCCGTTCCCGGTGGCAGGGCACGGCTCCCACATTCCCGCTAGCTCAGAGTGGCTCCCCCGTTCCTGCTGGCACGAAGCTGTTTCCCGTTCCCATTGCTTTTTCAATCATAATTTTCTTAACTTTAACATTATCGTGGACATTTTGCTCAGCGGAAGCTTACTTTGGAATTCATTGACCTTTTGTGCTTGTTATCATTTGGTCTTTTGAACTGATGTAGGTATTTACATAAATCATCAGCGCTAATCATGTAATTCTTGAACTAAGACCTATCATGCAGTGTCGCATGAATTTGAGAGAGAGAGAGAGAGAGAGAGAGAGAGAGAGAGAGAGAGCAATCATCGTATAAAACTATTAACATTGGTTGAGTGAAGAGAAAAGGGATAATTGATAGTATTTTAGGAAAATTTGCACGAGTGTGGGAAAGTGATAAAGCGCCATTTTAATAGAATTTCGTATATGAATAACGGGAGTGATATTGTGGATGACATTAGCTTTTTTCATGAAAGAGATAGATATTGTAATATCCATTATTGCTTGCTGTGGGAAACGAGTAAAATGTGGACGTTTACTTTGGGTATTGTTCAGTTCAAGTTTTTGTTACTAAAATGGTCGGCTGAATAATTTTACACTCGACAGGATTCGGGTGTTGAATATTCAAACGAATCATGGACATGTTTTCAACTGAATCCTTTTTTTTTAAATATTCTATTCGTATTTATTCCTTTTGTCCTTTAAATTCATCCGCTTGTTTAATGATTCGACCGAATCAGCATTTGCATTCTTTCCAAATTTTTCTTTTTCGAAGAATCCATTTCTGCCTCCTATGTTATATCCTTTTTATTTTGTCTTTGTTTCGCCTTATTTAAGATCAGGCGGTTTTTACGAGAGGCTAGAATCTTTACTGTGTTATTATATTATTGTATACCAATAACAACAACAACAACAACAACAACAACAACAACAACAACAACAACATACATCTCAATAACATTCATCTTGATTGTATAATTATTTAACACACCAGTTTTCTATTAATATTCTGATCTAGCAAATTTGCTTTCTACTGTATGTCCTAATCAACAACGTAATTGATAATAATAATAATAATAATAATAATAATAATAATAATAATAATAATAATAATAATAATAATAATAAGTAATTGATTGATCGATTGAAAGTTTTCTGACATCCTGACATCTAAGGTCATTGACGCCGAGCAAAATGATTGCTACAGATTACGCTAAAGTCGCACATTCAGCTGATTGTTTGCAAGCTGAAAAGAAATGCTATAAGATGGATGTCATTCTTCAGAATTCCTACAATATTGAATACCCTCCTGTGCTAAGAGGAGAAGAAGAAGATTGATAAAAGAATGTAATAACTATCTTGTAAATATATGAAAAAGAAGTTTCTGGCAACTCAGATCCAATTAAGCTCAAGTGCGATACAAGTCGAGAAAAATAACTAAGAGTTTTGTAATGAGTTTTTAGTCTCTTCATTGTTAGATTACAAAGGATCTTTCATCAGTCTTTGATGTCTGTTCATGTCCTTTTAATCAAGAGTGAAACTTCTAGAGCGCATTCATGTCCTTCCATAATTATTAATTATCGTACAACTTCCTTGGTGCAAAATCAAACCATTGTTCTCTAGTCTTGGGTAGTGACATAGCCTTTGTACCCTGGCCTTCCACTGTCTTGGGTTAGAGTTCTCTTGCTTGGGGTACAAGCAGGCACACCATTCTATCTAATTTATCTTCTTCTTGTTTTGTTGAAGTTTTTATAGTTTAGTTAGGAAATATTTATTTTAATGTTCTTAAAATATTCTATTTTTTCTTGTTTCTTTTCCTCACGGAACTATTTTCACTGTTGGAGCCCCTGGGCTTATAGCATCCAGCTTTTCCAACTAGGGTTATAGTTTAGCAACTAATAATAATAATAATAATAATAATAATAATAATAATAATAATAATAATAATAATAATGAGGAAAGGAAACAAGGCGAAATAAAAATATTTCAAGAATCGTCACATTAGAATAAATATTTCCGATATAAACTATAAAAACCTTCAACAAAACATAGGAAGAGAAATAAGATAGAATTAGAGTGCCAGAGTATAACCTCAAGCAAGAGAACTCTAACCCAAGACAGTGGAAGACCATGGTAAAGAGCCTATGGCACTACCCAAGACTAGAGAACATTGATTTGATTTTGGAGTGTCCTAGAAGAGCTGCTTACCATAGCTAGAGTCTCTTTTACCCTTACCAAGAGGAAAGTAACCACTGAACAATTATTACTAGATTTTCCTATATAAACTATAAAACCTTCAGCATCACATAGGAAGAGAAAAAAGATAGAATTAGAGTGCCAGACTGTACCCTCAAGCAAGAGAACTCTAACACAAGACAGTGGAAGACCATGGTACAGAGGTCATGGCACTACCCAAGACTAGAGAAAAATGGTTTGATTTTTGAGTGCCCTAGAAGAGTTGCTTACCATAGCTAAAGAGTCTCTTCTACCCTTACCAAGAGGAAAGTAGCCACTGAGCAATTATTACTATATTTATATCTTTTAAAATGTTTGAAAGAATTTACCTTACATCTTTATCATGGTACAAAACACATTCGTAAGAGATGTGTACCAACCGTGTGTCACACGATCGTACATAAATTTATTCTGTATATATTATGCTTATATCTGCGCTCTTCCCTCGCACTAAAAAGAACCAGAATAAACATGTCTGCGTTTTTCCTCTGTAACATTGTCTGTTTTTCGAACATGAAAATTCCTGTTGCCTTGAGGTTTTGTATATAAAGGAGAGTGTTCTTTAATCAAGTTACTCAGTTGATTCCTTCCTGCCTTCGAGTCATAACCTTTCTCTCAGCCCGTTACAGATGCATAAGACATTGATTTTCTATTTAATTTCTGAAATACATTTATCTCATACAGATGGAATACTGAAAATTATATTTATTTATTTATACATTGACGGCGCATTCAAGTTGTGGTGACCAAGGCTTTGATGTCATCATTTTTAATTAAAACGAACATGAAATACTTCTGGTGCTGGAATTTTTATAAATGGAATTAGTTTCATCATTTTCCTCGCTGAAAAATCCTACAGAAATGTTCGCTGCTTTTATTAGTTTGTATACAAAAAACGTTAATTATTCATATAATTTTCTTAATAATGAAATGATAATAAAATATGATTGTTTTTTTCCAAAATTAATTTGCAATATAAGGTTGGCTATATTTTTGTTTTGTATATATATATATATATATACATATACATATATATATATACATATACATATATATATATATACATATACATATACATATATATATATATATACATATACATATATATATATATACATATATATATATATATATATACATATATATATATATATATATACATATATATATATATATATATATACATATATATATATTATATATATGTATATATATATATATATATATATGTATATATATATATATATATATATGTATATATATATATATATATATGTATATATATATATATGTATATGTATATATATATATATATATGTATATGTATATGTATATATATATATATATGTATATGTATATATATATATATGTATATGTATATATATATATATATATATATACAAAACAAAAATATAGCCAACCTTATATTGCAAATTAATTTGGAAAAAAACAATCATATTTTATTATCATTTCATTATTAAGAAAATTATATGAATAATTAACGTTTTTTGTATACAAACTAATAAAAGCAGCGAACATTTCTGTAGGATTTTTCAGCGAGGAAAATGATGAAACTAATTCCATTTATAAAAATTCCAGCACCAGAAGTATTTCATGTTCGTTTTAATTAAAAATGATGACATCAAAGCCTTGGTCACCACAACTTGAATGCGCCGTCAATGTATAAATAAATAAATATAATTTTCAGTATTCCATCTGTATGAGATAAATGATGATGCTACTCTCTTTGCATCAATTCCATCCCCTGAATGTAGATCTAGGGTTGGTGAATCCCTTAATAGAGACTTAGCTAGAATTAGTGCATGGTGCAAATTATGGGGTATGAAGTTGAATCCTAACAAAACTCAAAGTATGATTGTAAGTAGGTCAAGGACGGTGGCTCCTCAACATCCGGATCTCAGTATTGATAATGTTTCTTTAAATATGTATGACTCTTTAAAAATGTTAGGTGTGATTCTCGACAGTAAATTTACTTTTGAGAAACATATAAGGTCTGTGTCTTCTTCAATTGCACAAAAAATTGGCTTATTGAGAAAGTCTTTCAAGATTTTCGGTGATCAATCTATTCTGAAGAAGTGTTTTAATTCTTTCATTCTACCTTGTTTTGAGTATTGTTCTCCTGTCTGGTCTTCAGCTGCTGATTCTCATCTTAATTTGTTGGACAGAAACTTACGGTCGATTAAATTCTTATTCCTGATCTAGATATTAATCTCTGGCACCGTCGTTCAATTAGTTCATTATGTATGTTGCATAAGATTTTTCATAATTCTGACCATCCTTTACATTCAGATCTCCCTGGACAATTCTATCCTGTTCGTAATACTAGGCAGGCAGTTAATTCTAATAGCCAGGCCTTCTTCATCACGAGACTCAATACTACGCAGTATTCTAGAAGTTTTATTCCAGCTGTTACCAAGTTGTGGAATGATCTTCCTAATCGGGTGGTTGAATCAGTAGAACTTCAAAAGTTCAAAGTTGGAGCAAATGCTTTTTTGTTGACCAGGCGGACATGAGTCTTTTTATAGTTTATTTATGACATATTTGTTTTTGATGTTGTTAATAGTTTATATAGGACATGTCTGTTTTGACGTTGTTACTTGTTTTAGAATGATTTATTGTTAATTTGTTCTCTTCATTTATTTATTTCCTTTCCTCACTGGGCTATTTTTCCCTGTTGGAGCCCCTGGGCTTATAGCATCTTGCTTTTCCAACTAGGGTTGTAGCTTGGATAGTAATAATAATAATAATAATATAATGTGTGTGTATGTTGGAATGATGAAATGAATATCAATTGGGGGAACGTACTAAAGAGAGAGAGAGAGAGAGAGAGAGATAGAGAAGATAACGAGTCTCACCTGACCCTGTTCCAGGAAAACCACCTTATACAGTCATATCTCTTTGGAGGCGAGATACAACTATCTGGAAAGCCAATGACGCTCCATGAAAACGTCAGAACTGGAAACTGGATCCTAACAAAAAGAAAAATGGAGGAAAGAAAGAATTGTATTGTCGTTTTCTATACCGTTTTCTATGGCCATATTCTTTCAATTTCCAGGTTATTTATACCGTTTTCTATGGCCATATTCTTTCAATCTCCAGGTTATTTATACCGTTTTCTATGGCCATATTCTTTCAATCTCCAGGTTATTTATACCGTTTTCTATGGCCATATTCTTTCAACCTCCAGGTTAATTACTTCTACCGTTTTCTATGGCCATATTCTTTCAATCTCCAGGTTATTTATACCGTTTTCTATGGCCATATTCTTTCAATCTCCAGGTTATTTATACCGTTTTCTATGGCCATATTCTTTCAACCTCCAGGTTAATTACTTCTACCGTTTTCTATGGCCATATTCTTTCGGCCTCCAGGTTAATTACTTCTACCGTTTTCTATGGCCATATTCTTTCAACCTCCAGGTTCATTACTTCTACCGTTTTCTATGGCCATATTCTTTCAACCTCCAGGTTAATTACTTCTACCGTTTTCTATGGCCATATTCTTTCAACCTCCAGGTTAATTACTTCTACCGTTTTCTATGGCCATTTTCTTTCGATCTCCAGGTTAATTACTTCTACCGTTTTCTATGGCCATTTTCTTTCGATCTCCAGGTTAATTACTTCTACCGTTTTCTATGGCCATTTTCTTTCGATCTCCAGGTTAATTACTTCTACCGTTTTCTATGGCCATATTCTTTCAATCTCCAGGTTATTTATACCGTTTTCTATGGCCATATTCTTTCAATCTCCAGGTTATTTATACCGTTTTCTATGGCCATATTCTTTCAATCTCCAGGTTAATTACTTCTACCGTTTTCTATGGCCATATTCTTTCAACCTCCAGGTTATTTATACCGTTTTCTATGGCCATATTCTTTCAATCTCCTGGTTAATTACTTCTACCGTTTTCTATGGCCATTTTCTTTCGATCTCCAGGTTAATTGCTTCTACCGTTTTCTATGGCCATATTCTTTCAACCTCCAGGTTATTTATACCGTTTTCTATGGCCATATTCTTTCAAATCTCCTGGTTAATTACTTCTACCGTTTTCTATGGCCATATTCTTTCAACCTCC
>NW_027170781.1:0-25108 GCF_036898095.1 Palaemon carinicauda
TCGACATTCCCAGGACTCTTCCTCTAAGAGTGGACCTTCTACGTCAACCTCACGTAAAGAAGGTACACCCAAACCTCCACGCTCTTCGTCTGACTGCCTTCAGACTATCGAAAGACTCTCAAGAGCTAGAAGGCTTTTCGAAGGAGGCAGCCAGAGCGATTGCCAGAGCAAGGAGGACATTCCACTCTCAGAGTCTATCAGTCTTAATGGGGAAGTCTTCCGAAGCTGGTGCAAGGCCAATGCAGTTTCCTCAACCAGTACCACTGGTAACCCAGATTACTGACTTCCTGTTACATCTAAGAACGTAAGATCCCTTTCAGCTCCTACGATCAAGGGTTACAGAAGTATGTTGGCAGCGGTTTTCCGCCACAGAGGCTTGGATCTTTCCACCAACAAAGATCTACAGGACCTCCTTAGGTCTTTTGAGACCTCAAAGGAAGCTCGGTTGTCCACTCCAGGCTGGAATCTAGACGTGGTCCTAAGGTTCCTTATGTCATCAAGATTTGAACCTCTCCAATCAGCCTCTTTTAAGGACCTCACATTAAAAACTCTTTTCCTCGTGTGCTTGGCAACAGCTAAAAGAGTAAGTGAGATCCACGCCTTCAGCAGGAACATAGTTTTCACATCTGAAACGGCTACATGTCCTTGCAGCTCGGTTTTTTGCTAAAAACGAGCTTCCTTCACGTCCTTGGCCTAAGTCGTTCGAGATCCCAAGCCTGTCCAACTTGGTGGGGAAACGAACTGGAGAGAGTACTTTGCCCAGTTAGAGCTCTTAGGTACTATCTAAAAAGGTCAAAACCTTTACGAGGACAATCAGAAGCCTTATGGTGTTGCTATCAAGAAGCCTTCTCTTCCAATGTCTAAGAACTCAGTTTCTTACTACATCAGGCTTCTGATTAGGGAAGCACATTCTCATCTGAAGGAAGAAGACCTTGCTTTGCTGAAGGTAAGGACAACATGAAGTGAGAGCTGTGGCTACTTCAGTGGCCTTCAAACAGAACCGTTCTCTGCAGAGTGTTATGGATGCAACCTATTGGAGAAGCAAGTCAGTGTTCGCATCATTCTATCTCAAAGATGTCCAGTCTCTTTACGAGAAAACTGCTACACCCTGGGACCATTCATAGCAGCGAGTGCAGTAGTAGGTGAGGGCTCAGCCACTACATTCCCCATAATCCCATAACCTTTTTAACCTTTCTCTTGAATACTTTTTATGGGTTGTACGGTCGGCTAAGAAGCCTTCCGCATCCTTGTTGATTTGGCGGGTGGTCAATTCTTTCTTGAGAAGCGCCAAGGTTAGAGTTGTGATGAGGTCCTTTAGTATGGGTTGCAGCCCTTTATACTTCAGCACCTAAGAGTCGTTCAGCATCCTAAGAGGACCGCTACGCTCAGTAAGGAAGACGTACTTAATAAAGGCAGAGTAATGGTTCAAGTCGTCTTCCTTACCAGGTACTTATTTATTTTATGTTATTTTTGAATAACTAATAAAATGAAATACGGGATACTTAGCTTCTTTGTTAACATGTATGCTGGTCTCCACCCCACCACCCCTGGGTGTGAATCAGCTACATGATCATCGGGTAAGATTAATATTGAAAAATGTTATTTTCATTAGTAAAATAAATTTTTGAATATACTTACCCGATGATCATGAATTTAAGGACCCGCCCTTCCTCCCCATAGAGAACCAGTGGACCGAGGAGAAAATTGAGTTCTTGTTGACAAGAAGTACTTGAGTACTGCTCACAGATGGCGCTGTTGTGTACACCCCCACCTGTATAGCGATCGCTGGCGTATCCCGACCGTAGATTTCTGTCGGGCAACGGAGTTGACAGCTACATGATCATCGGGTAAGTATATTCAAAAATTTATTTTACTAATGAAAATAACATTTTCTCATGGCATCAGTTATTCTCTGCATTGGAAGGGTTTGAAATTGGATCAAGTTAGCTTATCACTTCCTCATCTAGCTGGTGGACCTGGAAGGGCTCTCATTGATGATGCCCTAATGCGAGGTAAGACTAACATCATGTGAACTATGCCCTATATCTAACATAATACATTTGATGTCTGTTCTTTTAGAAGTTAATTCTAATTAGGTTAATGGCTCTTTACAAGCCGGCTGGAATGTCAAATTCATATACAGTGAACCCTCGTTTATCGCGGTAGATAGGTTCCAGTCGCCGGCCGCGATAGGTGAAAATCCGCGAAGTAGTGACACATATTTACCCTATTTATTCAACATGTATATTCAGACTTTTAAAACCTTCCCTTGTACGTAGAACTGTTAACAAACTACCCTTTAATGTACAGAACACTTAATGCATGTACTACAGTACCCTAAACTAAAACAGGCACAAATATTAAAGGTGATTTTATATCATGCATTTCCTAAACATGCTAAAAAGCACGATAAAAATGGCAACCAATGTTTTGTTTACATTTATCTCTGATCATAATGTAGAAAACAAACTGGAGGTAGAGCTTTGCTTATTACCCAGACATATTTCCCATACATTTCCCTTAGAACTACATCACACCTTCCTACTTTAGATATATTATATATATATTATATATTTTTGGGCTCAAGCCATGTCGTCCTGATGGGAAGTTCCTTAAAGGCAGCTTTCCTAGGGTATATTACAACTACAGCGATATTCCCAGAGGAATTTACCTTCAGGTACCCAGAATTCTAACTCCTGGAGCGAGTATCCCTAAAAAAGACCTTAGGGATATCGTAAATATCAGTGGACGTATTCTTGACACGCCTCATAGCAATCTATACCCCGAATAGAGTTAACACTTCGTAGGGTAAAATGGCAAGAAAACGAAAACGATAAGAAAGGGGGAGCCGGTCATAAGGCATCCCTCCTCCCCCGTTTTCGAAAGCGTGCCCTGCGCCGCTCACCGGCGCCATCTGTATTCCCTTTTTGCGTAGCTCTACGACTCGGTGTATTTCTCCCTGTTTACTACCCAATCTTGGAATTTTCTCGTTAATAATGCTTTCTCCAACTTCTTCTGCCTCGGATAAGTTGAGTATTATTTCTTTTATGTATAAATGTAGGCTCTTGGTTAAAATTAAAGTTATTAAAAGAGTTATCTTTGATACAAGAGCTGTTGCTGCTGGAGGCATCATGGATGCTGTCGCTCGCTAGAATAGGATTTATTTGTTAGCAAGAGCGACGTTCCCAGCCCCCTTTGCGCTTAAATATTAGCTACTTAGCTTATTTAGGAATTCTGTTATGATGCGATAGTAGTGTGCCTGGCGAAATTGCTAAGGCTACCAACACTAGTCTTCGTAGGCTAGTTGTTGGCCTATGTACTTCCTGCATGATAATTAGTCTTCCAAATGTGAAATTATTGCTTTAAGCGTAGGCAACGTTATACATATTAGTCCTTTTCGAGTACCTTCCAAGATAGTATTGATGTGAGTTTCGGTGAATTAGGTAATCGATTCTCTTAGTGCCTAGGCTAGGTTGTCTTAGGTCATTATATATTATCTGTTCCCCGTTTGCTCCCTTCTCTTTGGGGAAGGGGCAAACCCTTTCCCTCTGTTTAAGCCTTAGGCTTAACTCTAGTGGTTTATTTGAATTAATCTTCAAATATATCTATGCTGGAGTAGTACTGTACTTTCCGTTTCCAACAGTATTGGTTCAGAGGGTGACAGTACAACAGTGTTTTAGTCTGAGCCCGGTTTGTCTGGCATGGGGTAGAGTCTCCCTTGCCGATTGACTCGGGCACTAAGGGTTCCCCCCTTAGTCCACCTTGTTGGGTTCCAGTAGTGATCCCTTTACTCCGGTGACTCATCAGACTGTCCTTGCCGTTCCGGTCTCGGGATATGTTCCCTTTTCTGGAAAGGCAATTCCTTCCTTGCCGTGGTTCGTGGGAGGCAGCCAGTAGTGCCGGCCTCCCTCTCGGGGTCTTTCTCTAACTGAAATGAACTGTCTTAGTTGGGAATGACCCTTAACCAAGGTAAGGTTGGATAGGACCCCTCTGTCCCTTCCCTTCCTCTTTTTCCGTTCATTGTGTCAGTCGTCTGCATCCTTGCCTAGCCTAGGTTGGGATGAGGAACTGACGTGGTCTCCTGTCGGCCGGCAAAGTGTGCCGACGCGCAGAGACCATTACTGTGAGTGCTGCCCGGTCCCTTTCTTGGTCCCTCTATCGCTGCCGTCTGAAATTCAGTAGGCAGCGGTTAAGAAGCTTGACTTAGTGTCTTCCCCTTCCTTTCGGCACTCTTTCGGGTGCCGGGCCCAGAGACTTATAGTCTCTTAACCCGGCACTCATTCTTTGTCTTAGTATGTGTTGTCCTTGCCGTCTGCCGGCCTACAGGCCGGCCGTCGGTGGGGAGGGGTGTTCTCCAGTTCTCTTGCTGTCGGTCGGCGTTGGGTGTATACCTTGCCGGCCGGTCTATTGCTCATCTGCCGGCCACTACAAGTGGGGCCGGCAGCCGAGCGCTGCCTAGCGTGTGGGGGCCAGCCGGCAGGGTTTGTTTACTGCTGCCGGCCGGCCCGCGACACTGCCAGTCAGCCGGCCACTAAATATGATGGCCGGCAACTCAGTGCAAACCGGGTGGCTACGGTCTGGCAACCACTGCGGGCCGGTTCAGGCATGGGTTCTGGAGTTCTCCCCAATAAAGGTGATCTGATGTTGTGTACTTGAGATCTACCTTTCGAAAACAAGGGGGGGGGGTGCTGAGCGCGATAGCCGGCTGGCACACCACCCTCAGGTACTGTATCAGTCCTCTCTTGGTGGTATATTCAACCAAGGGAGTTCATGATGTAGTAGGTTACAACACTGTCTTTTCTATCTTACTTGTGTTACTGGTATAATCACCTGGTGTCGCCTTACAAGGATAAAAGATAATTCTTTTATTCCTGGCCAGAATGGTATTATTTTACCTTAGGTGTGAGCTACACCTAATTTCCTTTGGAAATACGTTCTCTGGTTATTCTAGTAAAGACTAACTATGTGACTTGGCCGGTGGGCTTCCACAGGTGTTTGTGTGGTTTCACAAGTAGGTGTCTTTCCCTTATTCTTTTGTTGAATACTCATTTGTTACATGTGAATTAAAATTCACTTGATATTCATGGAAATTTTTCTTCTTTTACAGGAGGAGCATCCGAAGTGTGATAGTGTCTTCTGCAATGTCCGCAGTAAGAACTTTTGCGGACATACCTCGTGTAGGAGGCACGCCGGCTTGTGCAGCCTCCAATGATGAACATCGTTACTGGATCCGCAGGTATGTGCCTGTATGTACTAACCTGCTATCAGAGGCTTTTGAATCCCCTAGGTCGGCGGAGTCAAGAGATGCAGCGAGGGAGAGGCTTCGTGTATGGGTAAGGGGTTTTCAGAAAAACACCACTGGTCCTTATCTTCCTAACGAGAAGATGAGGGCATACCTTTTTCCCAAGGCTTCCCCTGATGCTGTTGTTCCCCAGCCTCGGCCGCGAGATCCCTCTGATCCAGATCCAGTGGAGGAGGATGTCGCTGACGCCCTTGCAGGACATCCAGTTGGACGACAAGATGTCCGACTTGTCTGATCGTGCGGAGCAGGATCTCCTCGCAGAGGGCGAGGAGCAGGATCGAGATCCTATTGCCGTGGAGGAAGAGGTTCCCGTATCATCAGGACGTGCCGGTTCAGGTCCGTGAAACCTATCCCCTCTACCTCGTCCGCTCTTCCAGCAGAGCTTGGACAGGCTCTCTCTTCCATCGTTGGTATGATCCAACAGATGCAGAGGGAGAATAATCAGAAGGCCGCTACTTTGGAGCTCCAGATGCAGAAGATCACAGCATCACGTGGACCTCCAAAGAAGCTCAACGTTAAGGACCTTCCTCTGTGCTCGGATGCCAACCCGTGGAGATATGCCGAGCACATGCCGATGACGATTGGGAAGATCGTCATGTCGGAGAAACTGGGTTCAGTTCCCCTTGAGGAGGTGGAATTCTGGCCCAGTAGAGGGGCCTACCCGGACTGCTATGTCCGTTTGAAGAAGGAGCCGGCTTCGAAGGAGGAGACGGAACCTAAGGAAGTGATTATCCTAGATCACTCCAAGGCTCAAGCCACCTTGACAGCTGCTTTAAAGGAGAGGGGGTTCTCAAACTCGAAGGTTGCCGCCTTGAGCAAGAAACACCCCTCCTTTGTATCCTCCCCGGCTTGGGCCTTCCCCTTTATGCAAAAGGGGTTTGCGGCCGTCATCAAGGCAGTTGAAGCTGGCAAGCCGTGCCCGTCTTTGGAGGAATGTAAACCATCGCTGGCATTGCCAATGGATAACAAGGACTGGAAGGAGGTGCACCTTACTTTCTCGGTTGGGAAGTTGGACGCCGACATTGCAGGACAGCAGTTCGGCGAAAACCTTCCCAAGTTGTCGGAATTCCTTCTACGGAGGGAATTGGACACAAAGGAGCGCCTGGCAGCCTCGATGTCTCTCCAGACCAACATGGAGACGATGGCTAGCGACCCCAAGATGCCAGAGATGTTCATGGTTATGGCCAAAATCCATCTGGCTACAGTAACCAAGGACCTCTATTGCTTTGTTAAAGCAAGAAGAGCCTGTAGGGAGTTTGTGTTTGCCTCGGCCACAGTGAGGCACGAACCCAAGAGGCTAATTTCATCCAACATATGGGGTAAAGATCTCTTTCCCAAGGACGTGGTCAAAGAGATCGTGGACAAGGCTGCCACTGAGAACCGCAATCTTCTCCTGAAGTGGGGCCTGTCCCTTAAGAGGAAGTCTTCTCCGGATGAGGGCCCTCAGCCGAAAGGAAAGGCGAAGAAGTCAAGGTTTTCCTCCCGTCCAGCCAAGTCCTTCAAACAGCAAAGACCACAGCAGCAACAGCCAGCTTTGCCTCCGGTTCCACAACTGGTAGCCCAGACCCCGACCACCTTCCAATGGGTTCCCCAAGCAATGTCATCAGCTTCCCCTGCATTCAATCCCGTGTTCGAGGGACAGTCGACCACGTTTCGTGCAAGACCCAGAGGAGCAGCTAGAGGGTCATCAAGACGCCCCTCTAGGGGACGAGGATTCAGAGGTGGTCGCGGCCAGGGAGGCAAGACTGCAGGACAGTCAAAGTGAGGTGTCGCCGGTAGGTGGGAGACTTCAGTATTTCCGGGATCGCTGGACCTTCGATCCCTGGGCCCACAGCCTTCTCAAAAATGGACTGGGTTGGAGTTGGTACAGTACTCCGCCCCAGTGCCCTCAATTTTTCCAACACTCCACCCCCGTTTTGAAGGAGTACATCCAAGATCTGTTGGAGAAAAAGGTGATCAGGAGGGTAAAGTCCATCAAGTTCCAAGGGAGGCTGTTTTGTGTTCCCAAGAAAGACTCGGGGAAACTCAGAGTCATTCTGGACTTGTCACCACTCAACAAGTTCATAGTGAACCACAAGTTCAAGATGTTAACGTTACAACACATAAGGGCCTTACTGCCCAAGAGGGCATATACCGTCTCCATCGACTTGTCAGACGCATATTGGCACGTTCCAATAAGTCGTCGTCTCTCCCCCTACCTAGGATTCAAGCTACAACAAAAACTTTACGCTTTCAGGGCGATGCCCTTCGGACTAAACATAGCCCCAAGGATCTTTACGAAGCTTGCGAGCGCAGCTCTCAAACAGTTACGCCTAAAAGGGTTCCAGGTAGTAGCCTACCTGGACAATTGGTTGGTGTGGGCAGCATCCAGAGCAGAATGCTTGCAAGCTTCCCTACAAGTGATTCAGTTCCTGGAATATCTAGGCTTCATGATCAACAGAAAGAAGTCTCGTCTTTCTCCAGCTCAGAGGTTCCAGTGGTTGGGAATTCACTGGGATTTAGTGTCACACCGTCTTTCCATCCCGACGTCAAAGAGGAAGGAAATAGCAGGGTCTGTCAGGAGACTTCTAGGTTCCGAGAGGATATCAAGACGCGAACAAGAGAGGGTTTTGGGCTCTCTTCAGTTTGCATCAGTAACAGACCCTGTGCTAAGAGCACAGCTAAAAGATGCAGCGGGAGTATGGAGAACCTTTGCATCGAAAGAGCGAAGGGACGTGAAGAGACCGGTTCCACTTCGGCTACGTTCTCTTCTCAGACCGTGGTCTCAAGCCAGTCGTCTAAAGAGGTCTCTACCTCTTCAGCCACCCCCCCCGTCAGTGACAATCCACACAGATGCCTCAAAGGTAGGGTGGGGGGGTCACTCACATCGGAAAAAAGTGCAAGGAATCTGGTCCAAGCTATTTGGGACCTTTCACATAAACTTTCTAGAAGCTATGGCAGTACTTCTGACCCTGAAGAAAGTATCCCCACGTCACTCGATCCACGTAAGGTTGGTACTGGACAGCGAGGTGGTTGTGAAATGTCTGAATCGGCGGGGATCGAGATCCCCACCTCTCAACCAGGTGATGTTAGCCATATTCCGACTGGCGGAGAAGAAGAAGTGGCACCTGTCAGCAGTTCACCTTCAAGGAGTCCGGAATGTGACCGCGGACGCTCTATCCAGGGTAACACCGATAGAGACAGAATGGTCCCTAGACGCAGGATCATTCTCTTTCATCTTGAGTCAAGTCCCAGAACTGCAGATAGACCTCTTCGCGACGAAGGACAACAAGAAGCTGCCGAAATATGTGTCCCCATATGTGGACCCCGCGGCAGAAGCAATAGATGCGATGTCCCTCGATTGGAACAGATGGTCCAGGATCTACCTGTTTCCCCCTCACAATCTGATGTTGAGGGTCCTCAACAAACTGAGATCCTTCAAGGGAGTAGCAGCAATAGTGGCCCACAAGTGGCCGAACAGTGTATGGTTTCCTCTGGCTCTGGAACTACGACTGAAGTTCCTACCACTCCCGGACCCAGTTCTGTCCCAGCAAGTCCAGAAGTCGACTGTCTTCGCTTCATTACAGAAGACCCGAACCCTGCAGCTCATGATTTTCTCTCCCTAGCGGTGAAGAAACGGTTCGGAATCTCGAAAGATAGTATCGACTTCCTGGAAGAATACAAGTGTAAGTCTACAAGGAGGCAGTACGAATCTGCATGGAAGAAATGGGTAGCCTTTGTCAAAGATAAGAACCCGCACGAGATCTCTACGGAGTTCTGCCTATCCTTCTTCATTCACCTCCACGGACAGGGGCTGGCGGCGAACACAATTTCTACATGTAAGTCAGCTCTAACAAGACCCATTCTATATGCCTTCCAGGTAGACCTCGCTAACGAAATGTTTAATAAGATCCCAAAGGCCTGTGCTAGGCTTAGACCATCAGCTCCTCCAAAGCCTATTTCATGGTCATTAGACAAAGTCCTTCATTTTGCCTCATTACTGGATAATGAGGAATGTGCGTTGAAGGACCTGACTCAAAAAGTGATCTTCCTTTTTGCCCTTGCTTCTGGGGCCAGAGTTAGTGAGATTGTGGCCCTCTCGAGAGAGGAGGGCCGAGTTCAGTTCCTGGATGGGGGAGAACTGAACCTGTTTCCGGACCCTACGTTTCTCGCTAAGAACGAGTTGCCCACCAACAGGTGGGGTCCCTGGAGAATCTGCCCTCTGAAAGAAGATGCATCTCTATGTCCCGTAGAATGCCTTAAGGTCTATCTTCGTAGAACTTCAGACTTCCATGGGGGCCAACTATTCAGAGGAGAAACATCGGGCTCGAATTTATCTTTAAATCAACTTAGGGCGAAAATTACATATTTTATTCGCAGAGCGGATCCTGACAGTTCACCCGCAGGTCATGATCCGAGGAAAGTTGCTTCATCTTTAAACTTCTTTAATTTTATGGATTTTGAACACCTTCGTTCATACACTGGCTGGAAGTCTTCCAGGGTATTCTTTCGCCACTATGCTAAGCAAGTGGAGCAGCTAAAGAGGTCTGTGGTAGCAGTTGGTTGCGTCGTTAACCCTGCTGTTTAACTCTGCGAGGAACAGCGGAATCATTTGGGACTTGGATTCTTGGGTGAATAGTTAGTTATATATGTTGATATAACTGGTAGTGTAGGCTCTCAGAGCCCACAGTGACTGTTCCAACGTGATGGTGATGGTAACATAAGTACAGACAGGGTGCCAAGCGTTTGCCAACGCTATTGTCAGCAAAGTAGTAACATGGACGTTAAGTTTGTTACCGGGGTATGTGTATGTGACACATATGTTTTCTTTCAGATAATCATTCATCCATGCACTACAGTACTTGTGAAAATTGTTGGTCATCCACCTAGCATATGTACATATTTATGGTGACCATATCTATTTATTGTTTCTCAATAAACTTGTTCTCGGGAACCTTGCGTCTCCTTCACCTATATTTTTTGATTTCATATTGTTTTTTGAGCATTTAGCCTATGTATATTAATCGGGGATATCTATAATAGCCTATTCCTTAATGCAAAGCCTGGATTATACTGGTTTATACTTTCCTTAGCAATAAGGACTCCACCCCTTTCTGAGGACGGTGGTAGCAGCAAGTTTAATCCTACGCAGATATAACCTTTTGTCTATTTTTACTTCGACCAGGGGGCTGGTCGGGACTTTTTCTTTTGGATACGGTAGTCCCGTAAGACTTCGCTTCATATAGAGTGAGACCACTATATGGTACTGGCTAGCGAGTGATTCATACATAGGTATATGTACTCTTCGTTCGTTTCTAGAGTCTAGTAGGACTCCTCCCTGTAGGGGGCAGGAAGCACTCTCATGGCTTATGATTAGTGAAAAGATGTATAACGGTAACATCTTAGGTCTGTCAGTCGAGTTGACTAAGAAACATTCTTGTGGAGTACGGCACGTATTGAGAATCCACAGATACAGTAATGCTCTGGTATACTTCCATCAGGACGACATGGCTTGAGCCCAAAAAACGGATTTTGAGCGAAGCGAAAAATCTATTTTTGGGTAAGATAGCCATGTCGTCCTGATGGACCCGCCCTGCTCCTTTTCAAAATAAATATGAGTGAAAAGGATAGTAGGACCCCTCCCTACATACAGTATCTGTAGCACCTCGTGTATCGCTACAAGGAATACAGATGGCGCCGTGAGCGGCGCAGGGCACGCTTTCGAAACGGGGAGGAGGGATGCCTTATGACCGGCTCCCCCCTTTCTTATCGTTTTCGTTTTCTTGCCATTTTACCCCTACGAAGTGTTAACTCTATTCGGGGTATAGATTGCTATGAGGCGTGTCAAGAATACGTCCACTGATATTTACGATATCCCTAAGGTCTTTTTTAGGGATACTCGCTCCAGGAGTTAGAATTCTGGGTACCTGAAGGTAAATTCTCTGGGAATATCGCTGTAGTTGTAATATACCCTAGGAAGCTGCCTTTAAGGAACTTCCATCAGGACGACATGGCTATCTTACCCAAAAATATATATATATATATATATATATATATATATATATATATATATATATATATATATATATATATATATATATATATATATATATATGTGTGTGTGTGTATATATATATATATATATATATATATATATATATATATATATATATATATATATATATATATATATTATATATATATATATATATATATATATATATATATATATATATATATATATATATATATATATATATATTTATATGTATACACATATATATACCTACATATATACATAAATACATGCATACATATATATATATATATATATATATATATATATATATATATATATTACTGTATATATATGGGTTATGGAAAAAATCCGCGAAGTGGTGAATCCGCAATGGTCGAACTGCGAAGTAGCGAGGGTTCACTGTACTGTACAGTATATTTGTATAATTATATTTAAGCTCTTTTGTTTATCTTTTTTTGTGCTTAACTTTTGCGATATAGAGCTAGATGGAGACTTGTTCTTGACTGAGACTTCCTCTCTCCTAAGGAAGACCCACCATATCAATGACTCGAAAGTTTGTGTCCGGGTAGGAACAAACTACAAGTTTTTATTTTCATTTGTATTTTTCTAGCTAAACAAACCTGAGTAATTTATGCAAAGATCCCACCTTATCCACCCCACAAGTCTTGACTAGGAGTAGAGTGACTCTGCCTCAAAGTAGTTTGCGATGCTGTACAGAATTCGAGTTGCCTATTGTCCATTTCTTTTAGCGATGCATATATATTTGCACCGACTCGCAGCGGTGCCCTTTTAGCTCGGAGAAGTTTCCGGATTGATGATTGGTTGGACAAGATAATTCTAACCAATCAGCGATCAGGAAACTTTTCCGAGCTAAAAGGGCACCGCCGCGAGTCGGTGCAAATATGCATTGCTAAAAGAAATGGACTATAGTAACCTATTACTGTATATAGTTACCAGCTAGGCACCTTTTTTTCTTTTTTGGTCGTTGTAAATCAACATAGGTGTAAACCCAAATGAATAACTCGGGTTTATATAGCTATGAAAAATACACATTCTATTAGAAAGTTTTAGTTTTAAATAGATTGTTTTTGGATTTTTAGCTTTTCGTCTTAATCATTATTTGTACCGTCACTAAACAGTATACAAATTCTTTCTCTCTTTACATTTGTGTATATTGATGGCCCTTTGATTATGCCCCTGCCTAGCAATCACCGGGGCTGGGAGGTCATCCTTCAAGTTATAATAATTATCATTAATAGTTAAGCTAAAACCCTAGTTCAAAAAGCAGGATGCTATAAGCCCAAGGCCTACACAGGGAAAAATATCTGTGAGGAAAGGAAATAAGGAAATGAATAGACTACAAGAGAATTACAGTAACAAACAACTAAAATAACATATTTTAATAACAGAAACATTAAAAAAGATATTTCATGAATAATCTATAAAAGGAGATTTATGTCTGCCTATTCAACCTAAAAATATTCTCTGCAAATTTGAACTTTTGAAGTTACTGTACACTGATTCATTTACCTGATTAGGAAGATCATTCCACAACTTGGTCACAGCTGGAATAAAACTTCTAGAGTACTGTGTAATATTGGGCCTCATGAGGGAGAAGGCCTGAGTATCAGAATTAACTGCATGCCTAGTATTACGAACAGGATGGTACTGTCCAGGAATATCTGAATGCAAACTATAGTCAGAATTAGCAAAATCTTATGAAAAAATGAACCATAACGAGAGAGAGGGATCCAATGTAGTACTGTGTGGCCAGTCGAAGGACCTAATAACTCTAGCAGTAGTATCTCAACAGGGGCTGGTGCCTTGGCCAGTCTACTACCATATAGCTAAGAAAAAATGATACTTGAAATTTATGTAATTTTTCCTCGCTTTGATAACCTTAGTCCTTTAGAATTAAACTTCCCACTTCAACCACCCTCGTCAGTCCTTAGCCAATGGTCAACAGTGAAAAGTCTCACTGGAAAGAATCGGGGCTACTCGTCCGCATGCAGCACCTGTCGTCAACAACCTTGTTGATGAATCAACATCCTTTCCAGCTCCGCTGAAGACATACGATTTTAAAGGACTTGAGTTTGTATTGCTAGGGAAAATTAATATCAATTCTAAAATATTTCATCTGACTTTTTTGAGAAAAGGGTTTTGAGATGAATAGTTCTGTAGTGTATACCCAATGTAACTGATAGTCTTAGAGAATGTGCTCTGCATTATGAAATATGTAATAAAGTGTAGGAAGGGATTTCAGATTTTTAGATGCCTAAAATATATAACTAGGACAAATAGAGAAGACAAGAGAATAAAGTCTAGTTTGCACATTCTGGAAAAATACTGTTTAGATTAGAAAGTTGTCCTGTTATTTAAGAACGCTTCATCATGTTCACCTTTAACTTTTCCGATGATAGTTGTTCTTTATCATTTCAGAATTTTCATCCTAAAAGAAATGATCATCCAACTCTTGTGGCAAGATTGTGTAAGCTACTGAAGATATCTGCAAAAGAAGGGTCCATGTGGTCTCATGTTATAAGACTGATGCAATTTATGTTGTCTCAAAATAGGTGGCTTAACATTTAACTTTCTCTTTGTTAGCTGTTTAAGATAATATTGAAAAGGATGTCATCTTGTGTTAGGGAAAGGATGAGGAATTCTGAATCCATAGAATTTCCAATGAAAAGCGAAAGTGAAGATTTATCTTCACTTTCTGCAGTCAAGCTGGAAGAAAACGATTTGGTTGACAATATTGCACTCTTTGATGATGACTCTCTTCTCATGGATCCGGCCATGGAATTCAAAGCAGAGCCAGAGTTCAAAGCAGAGCCAGAAATATTTAAGTCAAGCGTCAATGTCATGAAATATTCTTACGACTGTGATATATCAGTGAGTGAGGAGGATTTACAAAGTTGCCGAAAGAGAGCCAACAAAGAGGATGAAAGTGTAAATACCGAATTATGGACTGAAGTAGATTTCAAAGAGGAATGTAGCAAAGGAGAAGTTGGTGAAGAAGTGAATCAAATAAAAGAGAAGATTAAAAACAGTGACTGTGACACATATCTATGTCAGGAAAATGATCCAAAAACCAACACTGATGTTTGTATGACAGAGAATTATGGGAAGCAATTTAGTGGAATAGTTAACCTCAATACTCACCTGCTAATTGACTCCGGAGGTCAGTTTATATGCAGAGAATGTGGTGAAATATTTTCCGAGCAAAGTGACCTCATAGTACATCATAGAATTCATACTGTGGAGAAGCCTTTCAAGTGTAATGTCTGTGAAAAAGCATATTTTGAGAAACGTCGTCTCACAGAACATCATAAAATTCATACTGAGGAAAGGCAGTTCAAGTGCAGTTTATGCGACAAAATGTTCTATCATAAAAGTGATCACACGAGACATTATAGAACTCACACTGGGGAGAGGCCTTTTAGGTGCAATTTCTGCGACAAAGCATTTTCTCATAGAAGTAATCTAGTAAGGCATTATAGCTATCATACTAAGGAGAAGCCGTTCGTGTGCAATGTCTGTGGCAAGGCATTTTGTCAAAGAGCTGATCTAAAAAAACATTTTATAATTCACACTGGTGAGAAGCCTTTTAAGTGCACTGTCTGTTACAAAGCATTCTCTCAAAGAACTAATCTCCTGAAACATTATAGAAATCACACTGGCGAGAGGCCTTTCAAGTGCGACATCTGTGACAAAGCTTTTTCCCAGGGAAGTGATCTCACAAACCATTTTAAAATTCACACTGGGGAGAAATTCAAGTGCGACGTCTGTGACAAAGCATTTTCTCGGAGAAGTAATCTCACGAAACATCATAGAAATCACACTGGCGAGAGGCCTTTCAAGTGCAATGTCTGTGACCAAGCATTTTCTCAGAGAAGTCATTTCATAAAACATTATAGAATTCACACAGGGGAGGAGCCTTTCAAGTGCAATGTCTGTGACCAAGCATTTTCTCAGAAAAGCAATCTCACGAACCATTTCAAAATTCACACCGGGGAGAAGCCATTCAAGTGCACTGTCTGCGACAAAGCGTTTTCTCAGAAAGGTAACTTCAAAAAGCATTATAGGATTCACACTGGGGAGAAGCCTTTCAAGTGCACTTTCTGCGACAGAGCATTTTCTCAGAAGAGTGATCTCGCGAAACATCATGGAAGAAAGCATTTTCTCAGAAAAGTCATTTCACAAGATAAAATGCAATTCACACTGGGAGATTAATCGTAGCATGTGAAGGTTTGCACGGGACAAAAGTTGTAAAAAATAGGGAAGTAAAATTCTTTGAAAAAATATGAAAACATTTTAACAAAGTGTTTAAATGTCCATATTAGCCAAACTAAGTGAAACTACACTAAATTAATGTGTTCTGATGAATTTTTTGTTATCGGTGTTAGTATTTCCATAAGCACTCTCTCACTTTAACAAAAGTGTAAGAATTGTTCTTCAGGGAATTTTCTGTACTTTTTTGTCTTATGTATAAAATTTTGTATAACTATGTAATAAATTTACCTATAGGTTTAAAAGTCAGTATCACCGTAATTAAGTGAAGTTTATCAATAGTTCAAAGTACAAAGACAGTTTATTTCATCTCATCAGTTTATCTTGGGTTCTTTTATATGAAGTCTGCACTACATGTTAATATATTGCCTGTGAGCATTTGTCTTTTCTATTTATTAGTAAGTCTGGGTCGATTTATTTAATTGTTTGATATTCAACATTATTTTCCAATGGCTTCTTTTCTGGGCTCAACCTGTGTCGCTCCATGAAATGCTCCTTTTAGCATCATTTCTCGGTATATAACTGCTATATATTACCAGAGAAAAAAGTTGCATTGGAATGCCAGGGATGAACCCAGCTCGCTCACCTATATAAGGTGTCGGTATAATAACTGGGGCGTGAAAACCACTGTCAGAGGTCTCGGGCCATTTAGATATCTCCTCTTCAAATACCCCCGTTACTGCGAGGTGCCGTTCTACATTCCACTACTGATCGCAACTACTACTACCTCCACCCACGCGATCATCTTCACTCCTTTCATAGCATCACTTGTGTTCGCACACACGTTCCCTTTGATTGTGACTTTTGGTTTTGAGAGTTTTTTCCTGCGCAAGATGTCGGATATTCAAGCTTCCACCTCCAAGTTGAGTACTAAAACTATGAGTTTGAGGTTCTAGAAGTAGCGATATCCCAGATATTCATTTTCTTAGATGTTTTCATTTCGGAGTCGGAGATGCCGCTCCCGGTCAGCCATTTTGGTTTCGGTGTGGTGACTTCCCTTCCATTTCCATGTTCTTGTGACCCCAGTGGTGACTGGTCTTGAATGGGTGGTGTGTGCCGAATAGAAGGTGGAACCTTTTTTATGTTGTTAAAGCACAACAGGAAACTTCATGTGTTTGTGTCAGTTGGGATAAGAGAGTAAGTGCAATATGCGGAAAATAGTTGCCGATTCTGCTGGATGTTAAAGCAATATGTGAAAAGAAGGATGCACACATGATGAAAAACACTTGTATGGAGCTTCAGAAGTGAGTTGACTTATCTTTTCACGATTGAATTATATTTTGAGTGTCGAATCAGCTGGCATGGGAAGGGGATTCTTTGTAGCAGAACTGGTCAAACCTTGACATTCATGTATTTCCCCCTATTCTCAGTGATTTTGAGGATGATAAAAAATCAGTGTTTTGGGTCTGCTGGATGACTGGTTGGTCCTTATTGGCCTGAGAGGGAATGATTTATGGATCTATGATTTCTGTAGTTAGGTTGCTCAAGAAGGTTGTTTTTCAGGACCAATTTACTCAGACAACCTGTGTGTTGAGGCGGCAACCTAAGGCCCTGTGTACTCCTGTTATCTTCATGTCTACCAAATCCTTAGAGAAAAAGGGTTTTCTAGGCCCTCTAGACTGTCTATTTTAGTTTCCCAGAGACATTCCACCAGTATTCTTCATCAAAGACAGTTGCATGAATATTTTGACTGGTACAAGCTCAGTGGCATGAATATTTTGACTGGTACAAGCTCAGTGGCATGAATATTTTGACTGGTACAAGCTCAGTGGCATGAATATTTTGACTGGTACAAGCTCAGTGGCATGAATATTTTGACTGGTACAAGCTCAGTGACATGAATATTTTGACTGGTACAAGCTCAGTGGCATGAATATTTTGACTGATAAAAGTCCAGGAAAGGCCTTTGTGGTACATTACTATGGACCAAAATCAAACATAATGCTACATACATTCTAATTTATTCAGCTATCTGCATATGCATACTATTGCATACATTTAGTTATATTCTTTCTGTTTCATCATCAATGATGGTTATCAAACCTAATCTTAACTAGCTTTCATACACTGGGTACTTGGCTACACCATCAAAATTTCACTTTTAATACAATGAAAACATTGAACAAGTACGACTTGATATCTAAAATCCTCAATCTGATGGACTTCACACTAAATTTCATTTATGTAATCACAAACACCAACACTATAAACCAAAACATATTCATCAGAACCCCGCAATATTGTTTTTCAATCCATGTAGGAATCTTTATTACATTGTCAAATGAATCACTCATCATCATCATCTCTTCCTACGCCTATTGACGCAAAGGGCCTCAGTTAGATTTCGCCAGTCCTCTCGGTAACCGCTTAATGTAACTTAACTATAAAAAATAATGTATACACTAATGACAGTTTATGCAAGGATTAGGTGAATATCTTGTGTATCCTTCTCTACATGTGTTAACACCCAGCAGAATTTCTGCTCATTGCTTTTATATGGCTACTATTAGAAGAAAACTACTGTATAAAGGTCTATACGCATTTCATTTAAATGGTTTTTACTTACTCTAATGGAAATAGCAAAAGGTCCATAGTCCACCTTCCTTTTTTATCACCAGCTTCCCAAATACTTAGGCACACACAAACACACACACCCCACGATCCCCACCAGTCGGTCCTAGTGTTTCAGAACAACAGGAAAATATCACGTAGGCCACCATCATCAGTTTGGCTCAACCTTCCTGAAAATGAAGACAGAAATGGGGCGGGGGGAGACAGGCAAATGGATATGAAGATTAAATTTAACTAAACATACAGTAATGGGAGAAAAGAAAATCTCCTTTCAGAGGCCAAAAATTAATAATAGTTCATTTTACTTCGAGATTTGTACTGATATATTGACTATTTTAAGAAAAATTAGTGCCTACTCTCAAAGGTAAGTGTGCTAGGTTACGGAAACCTTCATCCAAGCTCCCATTCTACATCAAGGAGTGCCAGCTCATGTGACCCAATGATCAATTTAAGAAAAGCTTTTTTTATATTTTTATCTTAAATTAAAGTTGGTTCTTATAAGTATACAAACCTTTGTCACTTGATAGGAGGATGACTTCAGCGCAACCTGAAACAGCCATTGAATTATTTACAATGTAGTTATAACTACCTATTGGGGGTGTGATTGTGGAAGCTCATCCACCTGTCATTCAGAGAGTGCACAACTTTTGACTTTGACTGCAACAAGTACCTCTCAAAAATTTCTGTCATTTGATTTTCTTTTTTCTTTTTTTTCAGTGTGTTCAATGGTAAATAGAGCCTAATAAAGAGATGTGGTTTTGTCTGGAAAAATCCAGCATGAAATGTGGCAGGTTTACTGATACCAGTCATTGATCCTCATCTCCTGTGTACTTTTTACAGCTGGCATGATTGTTCACAGTCATCTTGTGATGGGTGCCAGTTGTTACCTCTTCAGTGGTAAGATCTTGTCAAGAAGAACAAGAAGGCTAAGGGGAAAGCTTCTTAATCAACTTTGGCTATGCATGAAACTGATGCCAATGAGACTTTACCATTCATACTTGTCTTGTGAAAATTGACCTGCTGTGTCCCATGGAACTTTATCATCATGAGATGGGTCCTTGGGAGGAGTTTTGATGGGTACGTAACCTCGTATCACCATCGGGATGCTCTTCATGGAAAGCAGAAGAATCGCCTTTTCTTATTGATGACAATACTCTGCCATTGTTTTGAATTTTGCCCATTGCTGCTCAGATAAACAATGACTTGAATTTAAGGGAGTTGTGGCCTTCCTTGGGCATTGCTGGTGCTTTTTCAGTGGGGACACTGTTGGGGATTTTGGCTAGTGCCAGGACTTCTATGGATGCCCCTGCAGTAATGATCCCAAATCCTGCAACACCTGTGAGGGAAGTTGAGTGGGAGGCACCTTTAGATGTGGTCTAGTAGGTGTTGAAGAATTCCCTGTGGCTTCTTTTGTGGAAGCATAATTGTTGGTCTCCCAGACCTTGACCTCAGCAAAAGATGGAAAGAGGAAGAAGCATATGCCTTTCACCTCTTCTAGTTGTTCTCCCTCTGCCTCCCCCTACAATTCTACTGACACTACTTCTAAGAAAAAGAATAAGTCCAGGAAAACTGACTGAAGGAGTCTATTGAGGCTATGAGCAATCTCTCTCTCCGTACGATATAGAGAGGTGTTGTACTACAGAGGACTGACCCAGTGAGGGAAAGCATCTTGGTGTGCAGTACAGGACTAAGCGCATGCACTGTTGGTCAGGGTGAAGGCAGCTGCCCTTCTCTGTCCCTTCTGGAAATCTCCCCAAAGATATTGGGGTATGAAATGGAGAGAGGAGGATGATGGCTTATGGGGGAGGTTCCATTGCTTGCACGAGATACTGAACCAATGGTGAGAGGAACCAGCGACCGGTGTCATTACTTGTATGAGCAATGAGACATTCCCTTGCTTGCTTCCAATTGGGACTACGATCTTCCCTGTCCTCGTAACTCTTTGGTCAGAAGAGACGTTCACACACATTCACATGGTAGGGAACGCAGTTGCCTGTTACCTGTTCTTCTTCTGTGTGATCGGTACACACGCCAGGAACTTCCCACACGTACATCCTACCAGGAAGAACCACCCTTTATCATTCTCAGTGCTCGTACAAGCACCAAGATTTTTCCCCGCTTAAGGGCAATCAGGAACAAGGCCCATCATCAGTTGGTCAGTTGGATGACCTATCGAGACAAAAACATGTGTTACTTTATCTGTGTCTGGGGAAGTGGATGTGGGCCAGAGACAGTTCTCTCTCTGAAGGAGTGGGTAATCAGGCCCAACTTTAGCCTCTTCAGGTTATGTCTCCAGTTCCATTCTTTGCCCGGAGCGTGCTTACACCAGGAGGAAATAACTGACTCCCAAGGTGTCTGATGAAACCTCCTCCTATCCTTCTATCCAAGGAGGCCTGAACTTGTTCCAGTTCCAGTGTAGGGAAAGAACCCTGAGATTGAGTATTCATTTGTTCATTCTCTTGATTTCATTCATTAGTATAGTGAAATGCCACTGTGGCTCCTGTTACTTTGGGGTCCTTGTTCATTGATCGGCTCTTTAATACCCCTCAAGGATCAAGGCCTTCATTGGTGTGACCATAGTCGGATGTTGATCATGGGGCAAACGAGAGAGTGAATTGTCAGATTTTTGGTCAGAAAGTTATCTATGGTTTAGCCATACCAGCAATTCTGTTGGCAGAGGAGGTTTTACATGCCTGAGGGCTAGAGCAATTCTCCTAGGGACCCTGCAGTGTAAGCTGGGATTCCTGTGGAGAGATCCAGGGTGGAGGGCACGTCATTTTCACAAAATGTTCTTCCATGGTTAGCCTCAAGGCAGCTTCTTGGATCTATTAGTGGTCTAGGTCAGTTACCTATTTTGCCACAACCTCTGCTTTGTCAGTTCCCAAGACTTGAGCAAAATACAGGAAGTTGGTTCATGCCATTGTTCACTGGTCTCTTCTTGGATCCAATCAAACGGGATATGTCTGGTTGAGCATCTAAACAATCAACTGGTCCTAACCTCCTCTGAGAGGCAGTTGTTTCAGGATTCAGCTGCTGTCTCTTTGTCGCAATGTGGGGAAAAGTTGAGTATTATGCGCAAGAAGAGAATGAAGTATCTGGCAATGCTGAGAGATATAGCAGCATAGAAAATCTCTCCTTCAGATGATCACACCAGATGCATGAGAGAAATAGCGTGACTGTTCTTGTTCAAGTGAGAACTCCCAGCTCTGCTGTGGAAATTTTTCCTCATTTGAAAATTTTGTTCCACCTAGATGTGTCCAACAGCAATTGCGTCAGTGGTGACTGAAACATCACTAGAGGCCAGCCAAATATCCCCACCCTTGTTGTTCCAGTTGAAAAGGAGGTACAAGATGATCTTTTTTAATAGATGAACAAAGGAAACATTATCATTGGAGTTTCGCTCCACTCTTCTCTAAAAGAAATGCTGAATGGTTAAGTTGCTTTATGAGAGTTGTCTTCAGAGGAAAAACAACTGCAAATCAACCTGTTGGAAATTTGAGTAGCATTCCTAACACTGCAAGCATTTCAATATCTTGATATGGCACTCAATAATGCTGCTAAGTGACAATACTACTGTCATACCGTACGTCAACAAGGAAGGAGGGAATATCGTGCACTGTCTTTACGAGATGACAAACCAGAGGCACATCTTGGTAGTGGATGAAACACTGTGGAGCAAGGTACAATCTAGGCAAGAGGAATGTATTAGCAGGCACACTCAGTTACCAGGTACAGGTCGTAGGCTTCTTGTGCTTTGCGGATCACCACCAATCAATGTGTCCACCAAACGGCTGCCCAACTGGCCATTGATGACACCGGGTCTCAAGATGACCCCCTGTGATTCCCAGTATGCAACAAGTCTAAATGTATCCAGATCTGCTGATGCTCCTTGTCAAGGTGCTGAAATAAGCACACCGGTAGCACAATCGTCCATTAGTCCCACCTTCAGTGATACCATTACTCAGTTGAGTGCACTTCACAGGTAGAGTAGACACTGTAAAGCATCTCTTCTGAAGAGAAAGCTTTTCGTTAGGCACTGCACATGACATGTCTTGATACCTCCCAAGGTTATATGCAGCTGTTTACTGGGGAAAGTGGGATATCTGCAGTTTGCACTGTACAGGGGATACTTCTACAGTAGGAGTTTTTGGGCTCAAGCCATGTCGTCCTGATGGAAGGTTCCTTCGGTAGCTTCCTTTGGGTATATATGACTGGTAGTCATATATACCCAAAGGAAGCTACTGAAGGAACCTTCCATCAGGACGACATGGCCATCTCAACCAAAAATAGATTTTTCGCTTCGCTCAAAATCCGTTTTCTCTTCAGTGGATTGCAGACTTCCGATGAAAGGCCACCACCCAACCCTGACCCAGGTTTTCAGACTGAAAGACCTGACCTCTCCTCCTCTTGAGAATTGTCTATGGTCACGAGGATCTTCGAGTAGGGCATTAGATGGAGATCTGACTCTAAAGATGAAATTTCCTCTCCTTTTTCATCGCATATTTTATTGTAAGGACAGTGAGACAAGCGTCACCAAGATCAACTGATACTTTATTCAAATGTGCACGGGAGTATATTACAAGGTGCGGACGGAAAGGTAGGATGGCGCTGGCGCCAAATCAGATTGAAGTGCCCGCCAAAATATATGTGTTTTCTTACACTTACAAATATGCAAATTATGAGTTAACAGAAACATGTAATGGAATGATACATATGTCAAAATGTAGCTCTGATAGAGCGGAATATATATACATGGGAAACCACGGTGTGGCGAAAGGAGAATTCAAATAAATAAAACATTTGTCGATTTTCTGGACGACGAAGGGAGCGGTGTCCTTACATTATCTTTAAAGTCACACAGTATTCTACCTTATTCGTGCAATAGTATCCTGTATTCTGATAATAAACGGATACTGAAACAAAATGAAAAAAAAAAATAATACTCTGATAAGTTTTATGAATTCTCCTCGTAGGAAAAAACAAAGGTGTAAAATATGGATGTAGGATGAATTAAGTAGCTACTGATAATTCTATTATCTTTTGTATATCTCTCTCACCTTTACTATTGACCTTATTGGTAATGAAATTGAAACTCTTGTCAAAGTGGAAAATGAAGCAGAAAGTGACAGACAAACAAGGTCAACCAGAAACATAAATAAATTACCCTCTAAGTATTCTGATTATGAACTGTATTGATTTTGTACATATTTTCTTTCAAGTCATATAAATATTGTGACTATGAAACTATCGATTTTGTCCATACATTCTTGAATGAAATGTCTAATTTTATACCAAGCGTGAATATTTTATGTTTTGAGCAGGCACAGCCACATATCCATTATAGTGGTATCTAGGGCCTCCGTTACGGCCCTTCCCTTTGATGAAGGAATTATCTAAATGGAAGACAGCCTGTGAATAGTGGCTTTCACACGCCCCTGCTTTATACACGACACCCACAAGGTGCTCGCGCGAGGGTAGTAACCTCTGCATTCCATGCTTTTATCTTTCTCTGGTATATTTGGAAGGTTTATATCAGAAAATTTTAAAGAAGGACCCTTTTCACCGGGCGTCACAGGTCTCTCCCCAGAAATAGATTTTTCCTTCGTCAAAATCCCTTTATAGTGCGCAATATTTTGAATGTCAGAAACTTTTAGAACTTATTATAATCCTAACCAATAACCTATCAAATTAAATTCAGTGGAATATTGTAACTAATAATCCATCCAAGTAAATTTAAGTTGTGTAGAAGAAAAGATGTTATATTATTAATAATCATCATTCAGTAATTAGGATATTAATTGTATTGCATGAGAACGCTACTAACAGTTCCATAATTTCTAATGATTTCTAATATTTTTTATTCCCGCTAAGTGCAATAAAGTTAAGTTATAACATGCCAGTTTATATAATAAATATCATCTCTAATATTAAGCATCAAGACAATAATAACGATTAAAATACTCCTAAGTAACTTCAAAATCGATCTATTTTAATCAAACAATTCGGGAAGAAGAACAACTTTTTATTGGTTTGTTTACATTCCAAGTCACTCCAAGTCATCTTATAAACGTTTCCTCAGACAATAAACGTTTCGGTAATGGACTCATGGACAGCAGGGTTGCCAGGTTTTCCAAGTGAAAAAAGGCCAACGTCTGATCAACTGCAGCTTTAAAAGGCCAACCTAATAATAGAAAAAGGCCAAAAATATAGCATTTAAGGCTAACCAATTTCAAAAAGGCCAAATTTAGGTATTTAGCACGAAAAAAGGGACAATTTTAGAGGTTTTTTGGCCGAAAAAAAGGCCAACTGACAACTCTTGTGCCAGTACAGTCAGTGTCGCCAAGGCTTTCAAGCAGGTAAGTGTTATGCTCTTTTACAGCACCGAGTTTAAGCTTAACTTTAAAAAAAAAAAAATCTCAATTTTGTGCCCTGGTTTTCATTATTTGAAATTTATAAGAGAACAGATTTAAAACAACACTTATGCAGATGTGATAAAGTTGATTAAAAGGAATAACTAAAGTGGATGAAATCAGCATTAATGAAAATATTGAAAAAAGTGACTAAATTTACTATTTTGTGATGACACTAAGGACAGAGCAAAATATTAATTGGAAAGAAATTATTTTCACACACCAAGGCCCACCTGAACAGACTCTTAGCGTCTGATGGAGGGCGAGAAATAAACCCCTAAAAGTAAAAGTATTGAGAATTCTGAGATGATAGATAAGCAGTTGTATTTGCGCGTGTGCGCGCGCTCACACACACACACATATATATATACAGTGTATATATAAAGAGCAAGTAGGAAGAGGAAAGTAGTCATACCCTGGTGAGAGGGGTTATAGTTAAGAAGGTGGGGTCTCTCTCTCTCTCTCTCTGTGGAGAATTTTTATCTAATTAAATGTTTGAGTGGGAACTTAGTCCGA